>NW_019723314.1:240607-255436 GCF_002891405.2 Cryptotermes secundus | reverse complement strand
TCAGCCGTACGCGCCGGCCTGGTACTCATTTCTGTTAGAGGCTGAGTCGAGTCCAGGGCCATAGTGCGGCTGGAAGGATTAGGTCAATTGAAAAGAATCCAGTGACCTCATAGGGACTTGAACCCGCGACCTTCCGGCTATGGGTACCGGTGTAAAGCGGCAGGGACGTGAAGCTAACCACTAACCTACAGCTAGTGCTGAGGTCAAGAAAATATGAATCTATGCAGCCACTACCTCGTACGCCTTCTTCGCGTAGTGCTTAATTAGTTAAGCACAGGAACAACTTTACATTAACCCTCTGCTCAGTCAGACACGCTCTAATTATATGGAGACTGGAATTTAATCGAAGAATATGCAGAAGTCCGCCATTCGACCTATCCTGAGAAAATTGAAGTCGTTAATTAACTATAGGTTTATAATATGATTAATTTTACCAGCATTATAGAAACACTTGGATTTCCGTTTCCCACGGCAATAAACATGAAGATTATGATGTTCTTGGATATGACGCCCTGTGGTTTGATATCTTTCTACCAAACTGTAAATGACAGAACATCCCAGAACACAGCCATGTTAGTTTTGTACACTATCTATAGTCAAAGATACGAGTATATGCCTATTTGATGTACTTATATTTGAATTAGTTCTACCCCTCCCCCGTCTAAGAATGATTTTCATATAATTACCAACATAGTGTAACATATTATAATATGGCACGGCCTATAATAATTCAATCTATATTTCTTCGAGACCCATTTTAATATTATTTTCCTATTAAATTTACAATATGGAATACATTTCTTCGGAAATTTTGCCTGCGCAATTCTTACTTTTAAGTACTACAGAGAAGATTAAAAATGTTTCTATGTAGTAATATATGTGCTTCTTTATTAATGTATTAAATAACAAGGCAATGAATATAAAATATGATGAAGTTAAAGCTAAATTATATTTTTAAAAACATTTCAGTGTGGAGACTGTTGTTGCTCAGCTTGAATAAGAACATTATACTATAGTGCGGTCTTCGACAAGGAAACGCGCATTTCAAGCTGGACATATAATTCATTTAGATTTTTTGTTTTTATGGACACAAGCGTTAAAAATCCCAGTTCGCCAAGATATGTTGTTGCCTGTGAAATTCAAGTTTCTACAGCTCGCTTTCCAAGGCGAGGATATGCTTCTGTCAAGGAGTACAAAATTCTCCAAAGCTTCTTGAGTTAAATTCCAACTGTAGTAAGCTCTTGTTCCTAAGGTCAATGAGTTCTTCTCCGACTAGGTCATTTTTTATACAGTTTATATCAGAAAGAAAATGACTGCCAAACAACTGTTCAATTGTAATGTCATCAAGATAGAAATTACTTTTGAAAGATTTCTGAAGTGTTTCCAGGTGTTTGCAGACTTCTCTTTTCAAAGAAATTGGCAGAGAATATTGTACCTCAATTCTATTTTGGCAGAGCACTTCCTCCAGCATCTGAAAGTTTGCGAAGATGTCAGCCTCTACTCTCTTCTTCCATATCTACAGCTTAGCCAAGAAAGATTGCAATTTTTCAGTAGCAATTGACCTAATCCTTCCGGCCGCACTAGGCCCTGGGGTTGACTCAGCCTCTAACAGAAATGAGTACCAGGAATTTATTAAATAATTTTCCTGGGGAGTAAAGCGCGGCCTGCGCGTAAGGCTGACAACCTTACCGCCATCTGTGAGCCAATTGTCAAGGTAATGTGAGACCCTCAACGTCTCACAACCCTATGGGCCTTCACGGCATGTTACAGGGATAGCTTTAATTTTTTTTTTTACTTTACTCTTGAACCTTGAACCTTGAATTTAGCTTTAGCTTCTTCGCATGGTTACAAATATCTGCGAGGTAAGCCATTCCACGGATAGAAAACTTTCTTTCAAAATGTTCCAAAAGTGGGGGTTTTCTTTCTTTCAGAAAAGTGAATTAGTCCGAACAAACACTTCAAGACTTGTCCACTTGAAAGCCAACGAACTTCTGTGCGGTAGAGAAGCACTTCATACTCAGGTACCATTTTTTGATAAAATGTTTTAAAAATGCGATGATTAATAGATCTCCTTCTGATAAAACTAATAATTTTTATGTCTGTTGAAAAAACTTCCTTCGGGGTCGTTGGAAGAGCCATTATTGCCAATGCATGTCTGTGTAAAAGCAATGAGTGACGACGTGAGAAGCTCCCTCTTTCACTAATGTAGAGAAACCAAATATATGTTACCAAGCATCGCAGGAGTTCAATCTGTTCAAAGAGTATGAAGCCTGTCTTTCCGATCAAACTTTTATTTAACAAAAAAACTGTTTGCCAGTTCCGAAATGTCGACGACCTTTGTAGTTTCCAAATAGAACTCGCAAAATAAAAATTCTTCTTTGATGGCGTCAGCGTGTATATAGCGAACACAAACAAAGAGCTGGCTACTTTGAGAGGTGTTTGTAGCTTCATCCAGTTGCATACTGATGGGGAGTGGTGCTGATGCCAATTCCTCGATGACATGCTTTAAAATATTAAAAGAAATATGAACTATTCTGGAACATAACACATCATTTGACAATGGAACCGCTTCCAGTGTTTTCCTCTGTTCCGGTCCACAGGCCACCTCCACCATCTCCAATGCACATGGCTTTACTAAAATATCTCCAATAGTGTGGGGCTTCCTTTGTTTATCAGTCCGGTAAGCCACTATGTGGGATGCTTCAAGGAAAGGTTTTTG
This sequence comes from Cryptotermes secundus, assembly GCF_002891405.2. Lineage (NCBI taxonomy): Eukaryota > Metazoa > Arthropoda > Insecta > Blattodea > Kalotermitidae > Cryptotermes > Cryptotermes secundus. The sequence continues at coordinate 252,717 of NW_019723314.1, read as the reverse complement.
TTAAATGGCAAATGCAAATTTTGAAAGTGTCCCAGCTTTTTCGAATTGAGAGTTCTTCGCACGAAAGAAAAAAAAACACATCTTTAGATGCATTTTCAAGACGGACAGACGGGAGGTGCACTTTAATTTCTCTGGCTTCGTGCCAGAAACAAACACTGTGGCTTTTGTGTCCCGTCATGTTCATTAATTCAAGTGAAACCAAATAATACATAAAAGTAGCCTGTATCATATTTCCTATTCTTCGACATTTCAACTCAAATTGCGTTTGTAAAAATATAAAATAAATAAAGCTATAATAAAATATCTGAATTCATTGAGATTGTTTGAAACTTAATATTTGTATGGTTTTTAAGTAGTTTTGTTTGATAAATCTGCATAGAAACAAGTAATTTCTATGCTAATTAAGTAAAGTGTAAGATATTCAAGAAATTTGTATGCCAGGCAAGTAAAATAAGGCAGGTTTCACAAGTTATCCAAAGTTTTTACTTTTTGATGGCTTTTAACCCTCAGATAGACACGTAGATTTCAGCAGTAGCTTCTGAAGTCGTGTCCTTCCTATAATTTGGCTAGTTTTTCACGAGGAGTCATGTGGTTTTCTATGCCTTCCTAGAAATAATGTTTCTCATTTCTGATACCGTTCGCAGGTTTCTGGCCACATTATTTTTAAAATGAGCTGTATTGTCATGAAATAATAATACACGAACACCACTTGTACAACACACTGCGTGTCCGTGCCTTTACTTCATAACACAAACAATGTACAAAAAGGGAGTACAAATAAAAGAAATAACCTGCTATTCACAGAACTTACAATATTATGCACGACCCGTATCACTGCGCAATCTATTATAAATAATTAGAAGTTACTTTAAATAACACATTTCAAAAATTATCTCAACCGTCCGACGTATTTTAACTTGCCTGATCTACACTCGTAGCCCGCGCGCCTATCTGCGTCACCTTACGGAGCGTTAACTATTCTCATTCTAACTTTCCAGTTTTAACAAAAGATAAAAACGACTCACCTCATTCCTCATGTTGATCAACAAACAATTGTAGACAGGGAATACTGGGAAGCAACGTGGATGTCTGGGCCATCAACGTGAGAATACTCCACTTCAGCATTTAGTGGCTGAACGACTTCTAGGTGCACAGTTGCCCGATAATTGGCCAGTCACGTCACTCGAGCGTCTGCAGGCAGGAAGACTGCGATTATGTCCGTTCTAGAGGCGGGTCTAATAAAAAGTAAAGCTATCCCTGTAACAGGCTGTGAAGGCCCATAGGGTTGTGAGACGCCGAGACTCCCACATCTTCTAGAAATCGGCTCACAGATGGCGGTGAGGTTGTCAGCCTTACTCGCCGACCGCCCTTTACACCCTAGGAAGATTCCTGGTACTCATTTCTGTTAGAGGCTGAGTCAACTCCAGGGCCATAGTGCGGCTGGAAGGATTAGGTCAATTGAAATAAAAATTACCTCGTAGGAACTCGAACCCGCGACCTTCCGGGTTTATCATAGTACCTCAACCAACTACGCTACAGCGCGACCCCAAGGCGGGTCTAATAACTACTATAATTTCGAAGTAGCGATAAGCGTAAAAGATATTTCGAGATATCTGCGTCAATAAGAGAGGGTCCAAGGAAGCGTAGTTAGTTGAGGCACTATACTACAGGGCGGAAGGTCGCCGTTTCGATCTCTCGATGTCATTGAATTTTTCACTTGACCTAACCTACACAGCCGCACTATGGCCCTGGGGTCGACCCGGTCTCTAACAGAATTGAGTACCAGGAATCTTCCTAGGGATAAAGGGCGACTGGCGCGTAAGGCTGACAATCTCACCGCCATTTGTGAGCCGACTGTCTAAAAAGTGTGGGAGCCTCGACATCTCAAATCCTATGGGCCTTCACGGCCTGTTACAGGGATAGTTTTACTATTTTCTACCTGCACCAGCTGTAATGTGACATGAAAATATCTGCAATTTCTTTAGTGAATAAGTCACGGATTCAATTCAATTCTATTCTATTCAATTCAATTCTTTATTATTAATGTGCCGAGTCAACAGCCGCAAGGCCAATTACAGATTCAGCACAGTGTAGATGACTGAATTACATTACATACAAACTTATTAAAAGTCAAATACAAATTACAGTTAAATAATTGGAATAAATAATAATGAATAAAAGTAAAAGTAAACAAACAAATAAGTGATAATTATAACAGTAATAATAATAATACTAATAATAATAATATTGTAGTTTGTTGCTTATATTCCTGAGTGAAGAAAATGCTAAATTTCAGTTAGAGGTTGTGAAAATAAAGATGTAATTTTTTCCCATCCAAGTCCGCGAACCCCCTTGAATCTATCCACGAACACACTTGGGTCCGTGGACCCCAAATTAAGAACCTCTGGCATGCGGGGAATAGGAGTGTATATTCACCATTCTTTACCTCTGCAATAGATGGAGGACAGTGGTCAACTTCACGCCTCTGCCTCTCCGGGGATATGACCCCCGGCTACCCATTGGAGAGGAACCTGGGTTGGCACTCGAACCGGCATGGACACCATGGAAAAGAGAGTAATATCTTGTCTCTGCAGGGAATCGAACCCTGGCTGTCCATCCCGATGTCTAGTCGCTGTACCCACTGAGATACCATGTAAAGTAATGGGAATTTCAATATCGATTTACGAAGTTTTCACTTCACAAACAGCTTTCATGGACTGATTGACCTTCGTAAACGGGGGGATACCTGTAACACTGAAATTCCGCTTGAAGAAGTGTGGAAGTGCTTCGATTGGGTTAATCCGGCTTGGGATAGAAACTTGTAGCCACGGTAACGGACCTTCCGATTCCACAATTGGCGGTAAATTTCTAGACAGATTAAGCAGCCATCAGTTTCTCAAGGACTCTGAACCGCGGAATTGTTTGTACACAGCAGTTATTGTTTTCACTTGTCCGTAATTTTCTCTGGTACAGTACACTGCCTGAGAGAAACCGAGATATCGTAGTCGGTACAACGGCTGGCTGCGGGCTAGATGACAAAGGGGTCGGGGTTCGAGTCCTGGTAGGTTCAAGAATTTTCTCTCCTCCACGTCGTCCAGGCCGACACTGGGACCCACTCAGCCTCTTATCCAATGGGTACCGGGGCTCTTTCCTCGGGGGTAAAGCGGCAGGGGCGTGAAGCTGACCACTCACATCCACCTAGTGCCATGCATCTATACATCCACTCTCCCATACGCTTTCATGGCGTAGTGTTTAATTACACGTAGTTAAGCAGAGGAACAATTTTACTTTTTTTTTTACAGTCCACCGCCTGAAGTTTGTTAAACGTAACCTCATATTATGGCACTGTCGCTAGATTTTCATTGTCAAGAAGCAATGTATATTCCCACGTATTACCTACATAGAAACAACTTACTCCTTAATTGAAGAACGTTTCTTCCTTGTGAGATAAAGCCACGTAATTCTATGATGACGCGTTTACTAATCCCTCTCGACACGTGGTTCTCCAACCATACTGAAACCTAAGGGTCTAATTCGTCTAATTTTCGGATTCGTAACATTTCCTCCGCGAAAGTGGATGGTTTTCGCGCTTTTTGTGAAAAACAGACCAAACAGACGTTAGTAATACCAACATTTGCACGTACATGGCCACCTACAAGATATTTAGCGATACGTACGACGGATTGCTGCACAATGTTTCCGTAGTATTGATTATTCCGACTAGGTGGCAGCATATTGCAATCCATGTACAGCCATGGTGGTAAAATTATGCTGATAAAAAGGTGATACCGATATTATTTATTGTAGAATGTAAAGGTAACAAAAAGCTGGGTATTTTCGAATTAATATTCCTGGACGTCCTGGACACAAACACTTTTAGAAACAATACAAGCTCGGAGTTCAATACGTATATAAAATAATTCGTATAACTAAAGCGACTGAAATTGTCTGTGCGGCGGTTCACTAAGTGCAGTATAAGCAAGAAAGCCTTGAAGCAAATATCAAAATCCTGAAATTTTTTCAGTAGTCTATAAAATACGTGTGGCGTTATTTTTCGTCAGAGATAGGGGTGTGTTTTAAGATAAGTGTATTATGTATTGTTGAAATGGTTACAATGAATTTTTAATACTGAAATTCCTTGACCTCTGCAGGCCGTGCTTGGCACGTGTATTATCGAGGTTATCGAGGCTGTACCATTAATTCTGTCCAAATGTTGAGACTTAATTTAGTGTTACATAATAACTTCATACTCATTGAAGAATTCCTGTAATTCTACAATGTAAAATTTATATATTTTGCAATGAACGGCAAGTAAGTTAGGTTTCTGTTGGAAATAGATGTTCTACTAACACCTCTGTCAGTTGTAAGAAAAGAAATCTGTCCTGATGAGAAAGGTGCTGTACAAATTTTCGAAGGTGTATGTGCATTTTTTTAATTTGCGAAAAAAATTATTTGTATTATGGATTATATCACACACAAAAAGTAGTTCCAATTCTCTTTAGTATTTAACGTGTGTTATCACACTGTATTTCTTTTAAATTTGTGGTTTTTCAGTAACAGGGAATAAACTTAAGTGACTAAATACGAAAATCATCAATTGATGGGTATAGAAATGTGCATAAAATACCATTAAATTGGTAAAAATCTGACATGGACCGACAATATTAAATATTCCGATCCTTACATAACCCAGCAAGGCAAAATTATTTTCCTGTTCAGATTGTAATTCAGTAACTTTCCAATAGAAGGTCAGTTCTGGATTTCTCATCCATATTAATGTTCGTGCTATGAACCTGTTGATATTGATCATAAATTTACACATGGCCTGGAAGAAAAACACATGCTACTGCATCAGGCTGCCAGTTATTTGTTATTTATAAATACAGTGCTGTATGAGGGAGGCAGTTTTCATGTTATGAAAGCTTCAGTTTTATAGTATCAGTTCATGAGCTGACAACTAACTTTTTGTGCATTAAGTAACTTTAGTCCAATTCTGCTGTTTATGAACTGGTGTTGTTGTGTGCACAAACCAGTCTCAGGAAGTTCATAACTTTTAAATGACACAAAGGAATGCAGTGTTCATTGCAGCCTTGTATACTAATGTCTCAAATAGGGTAGGGAGCAAGGACAGTAGGAGATGGCTTTGTTTTGCTGGTTTGTATATACTCAGCTGGCTTGAGACATGCATACAGACATTATTTCCTGAAGATAGGTACAGGAGAGCCAGGATAGCTCACTTGTTATGGTAGCTGCATTACAGAGTGGATGACTGAGAAATTATGGTTCAATATTTTTCTTCTCAGTAGCATTCAGACTGGTTCTGGAACCCATCCACAGCCCTATACAGTGGGTACTGGAGGCTATTTCCATGGAAATAAATTGGGAAGAATGTGAAGCTGACCATTCACCTCCATATAGTGCTGAAGTTAAGAATATGGAGCTATATCACCACTCTCCCATGCACCTCGATAGTGTGGTACTTTATTAGTTAATCACAGGGACAATTCTGCATTTACCATAGACATCTACAGCTAAGTAAATATGTAACTTTAGAAATTTAAAAAATATAAAACAAAATTATTGACTGTAAGAAGGTGAATAAAAGTGGGCAGGCTATTTTATAAATATCCATCTGGGATATTTGTATGGATTGTGGGTTATTTCATTTCATTTATTCACCTTCCATAATTCCTGTCGAGAGTACATTCTCATGCGGATGTGGAGATCGTCCTAGTTACAGTCACAACTAAGGATTACAGTTGTCATCCAATAGCATACACATTTGTATAAAATACTGATAAACATATACAATATAATAAATAAGTTAATTTTAGTAGTAAAAGTAATGGCAAACCTTATACAGTTTGTACAGTTTTATACAAGTCTATTAATTAAAAATTCAATAGTTAAAACACAATGTCATTAATGAGTTTTATATAACATACATTAATTATATAATTGAAATAAAGACTAGTATACAGTAATCTAAAGATTGCGTGTATCTAAAATAAGCAACTAAAAACCGCAACACAGACTGACAATCTTGTCTTCTTTTAATTGTAAAACAAGACAACTACTCGCATCTATTAATTAAAAATTCAGTAGTTAAAACACAATGTCATTAATGAGTTTTATATAACATACATTAATTATATAATTGAAATAAAGACTAGTATACAGTAATCTAAAGATTGTGTGTATCTAAAATAAGCAACTAAAAACCGCAACACAGACTGACAATCTTGTCTTCTTTTAATTGTAAAACAAGACAACTACTCGCATCTATTAATTAAAAATTCAGTAGTTAAAACACAATGTCATTAATGAGTTTTATATAACATACATTAATTATATAATTGAAATAAAGACTAGTATACAGTAATCTAAAGATTGTGTGTATCTAAAATAAGCAACTAAAAACCGCAACACAGACTGACAATCTTGTCTTCTTTTAATTGTAAAACAAGACAACTACTCGCATCTTAAAAAGATTTATAACCAAAATATTCATGTAAAGAATAAAAAGAATGTAAATATAAAAATTGTTTTAATTATACCTCAAAACTCTTAGTGTCACTTGATACCTCCTTAATATGTTGTGGCAGATTATTATAGACCTTATTCCCTTTTGGTATTTACTCAAATTTACAAGAGGCTGATGGAGATTATTTTGCTGTCTGGTATTTATTTTATGAATCTCTGATTTTACTATGAATTTGTTTCTGTTTTTTATCACAAAGAGCACAAGAGATAGTATGTACTGAGATGCCAGAGGTAAGATTTCCAATTCTCTAAATAAGTTCCTGCACAAATCCCTCCTTCTGCGTCCCAACATAATTCTAATTATATTCTTTTGCATTCTAAAAATGTTGGGACATGAGTTTCATATTAGAAAGGAATAACCAACCAAATTAAGATTAAATTTTATATCTTTCAGGACGTTTGAAAAATGGCCCATTGCAACCGAGAGAGGAGAGAGGAGTGTAGTCCTGATGAAAAGCCTCAGAGGTAAAGCAATTTATCATGGCATTTTCTTATGAAATAATCATGGATAGCATTCTTAATGCTATTTATACTCAAATTTAAAATTGTGCAGAGTAGTATAATTGCCAAACAATTACTTGTACATGTCGGTCTTCAACGTACTCCACTCTGGAGTGAGCACATTTTTTCCAACTTTCTGGAAGCATCCTGATGCCCTTTTAAAAAAAAGATTTGTGGTTGGCGGCGTATCCACTCCTGAACAGTCTGGATGACAGCGTCGTCCATAAACCGCATGCCTTGCAAGTCCAATTTGAGCCTTCCGAACAGGTAGAAATCACTTGGGGCCAAATCGGGACTGTATGGCGGGTGTGTCACAAGGTTCCATTTCAATTTGCGAAGGGTTTCCATTGTTTTGGCTGTATGGGGGCATGCATTGTCTTGAAGGAAGGCTACCCGCTTTCCACCTCTCTTCCGCTTGGATCGGATCTTTTGCTTCATGTCTGTTGCCAGGAGGCCTGAGAAATAAGCTGCATTGACTGTTCTGGCATCTGTCAGAAAGTCTACATGGATAACCCCCTGCCAGTCCCAGAAGAATGTTGCCATCACTTTTCCTGCCGAATGGCTGCTCCGCGCTCTGTTGGGTTTGGGAGAACTGGTATGCCGCCACTCTCGTGACAATTGCTGGGACTCGGGAATGAAGTAGTGCACCCACGTTTCATCGGTGGTCACTATAGACTTCAAAAATGCATCACCTTCGTCTTCAAACTGCTGTAGGAGATGACTGGCAACTTGCATGCTCACCATTTTGTTCACGTCCGTCAAAGTGCGTGGTACCCACCGTGCATTCACCTTGTGATAGTGCAGGTGGTATTTCATGATGTCCTCTACACTACCAACACTGATGGACGGCATTGCTCGAAGTTCCTTGATAGTGATGCACCCATTCTCACGAATAAGCGCGTCTGCACGATCAATGTTTGGTTCAGCGACAGATGTTCGCGGCCAACGATCATGCGGTTCATTCTCCACGCGCTCTCTGCCCTCTCTGAAGCACTTACACCACTCAGACACACGGGTCCGTGAGAGAGACTCTTCCGCATACTGTTGTTGGAGTCTGTGGTGAATTTCAGCAGACGGGACGTTTTCTCCAGTGAGGAATTTGATCACAATGCATTGTTCTGCGCTCCATGGTAACTTCTGTTCGCTCATCACTCTAGCAACTCCCAGACAGGACTGAACAGGTTCTAACCCTAACATGAGGGAGGGTGGAGGTTGTGGCTACAATCTCTCAAGGTCGCACAGCTGCTGCACAGTGCGGCTTGTTTACAAAAAAAAATCAGTTCCAGTCGAATTTGAACCACCTAGTAATTGGGGTTATACTGAACCAGTAACTAACTCCATGGAGCTGAGCCCTTCTTGAGAAACCACTAGTCATTCAGCTATTCAAGAATTTCCCAACATTTTTGGAACCCAAAGGTTCAGTACTGTATTCACAAGAGCCCTCCACTGGTCCTCATCCTGTGCCAGAAGAATCCAGTCCATACTCCTAGAAACAGCTGTTGACAATTGTGAGACAGCTGTGACTATTTCAGAATTGCAACTGAAAAATTTTATTCCACATAATGCCATGAAGAAGTAGCTGCTGAACCTGGGACCCAGAGGTACCTCTGTGTATCGTCACACATTTATATTTTTTCAAAGAAGTTAAAATATTTTGAAATGGGGCCTTCTCCTTGATGAGATGAGGGGTTGACTACTACTGGTTACCCCCCCTCTGCTGAGGTTTATGTGTTGGTCGGTTAAATTGCTGCTGTTCTTCGCCAGCACAGTCATTCCTGGCTTCAGCCTTCTTGAGATCCATAAGCAAGATTTTTATTCTCTCCTGGATATGTACATGTCTCAAAATGGGGCCTCCTCTTAGACAAAGGAGGGGTTGGTCTCTATATGTAGGCGCTATGTTTGTTGCACTGTAGTTTCAGCATGAGTATATCTGCGCTGTTACAGTGCCCAGGTCTGCACCCTTTGTCCCTGCGCTATAGTAACATTTATACAAGATATACAGAGGTGTTCTGTTAATGCAGGCTTGTGCGGCAGGTATACCTTGACCTATTTAATTACTCTGAAACAGCAGTTAGTCAGCTGAAGGGTCATAGGCATCACCACCATGAAGGTTATGCCTCTTATACCACCTATGCCTGGCTTCTCCTTGTTCAGTACCATGTACATTTCGATTTACATGGTTTAGGATTACTTCTGCCTGTGTCCTTAATAATATAGTTATGAAGTCATGAGTGTAAGGAATTTTGAAAGTCACGTGCAATTTGATGACTGGTGTGCACCTATCGAGACTTCCAGTAGTGCAGAGTACTATGTTCTGCAGGCGCTGAAATTTTAAAAGATGAGTGTCCACCGCATATTGCCAGGTGGGACAGGCGTGAGTCATAACTGACATGATCAGAGCTTTGTAAATTTAAGTTCAGTATTTGTATTGAAACACCAACTTTTGAATAGCAAATGGGTCCTTATGTACATGCACAAGGCCTTGGCTACAGTTATTTTGATATGATGTCTCCATGTCATCCTGTTGGAAGTGACCCCAAGATATGTTACATTATTTACAAAGGGAATGTCTCATCGTTTAGGTGTAGTATGTCATCAGGGACTCTTAAGTCTTCTGGAAAAATAAATCACCTGAGTTTTCCTTTCATTGATCTTTATGTTCCAGAGCTGATACCCCGAACTCACTGCAGTGAGTCCACATTGCAGTTTGCAGAAAACACAACATTCATGTTTCTATGTCATGTGCAGGTATCATCTGCAGACAATTTAAAACAGGGGAGATGTAGAGCTTCATGACTTTTAAGATTTTAATTTCTGAGATGTAATGTCCTGTAGCCTACTGAAAATCAACCAAAATTTTGGAGGAACATGACACATCCATTTTCAGGGTTGAGGAAACCAGCATGAAGCTGACAGCAAGCACGAGAGCCAGGCTTTGCATGCTTGCTGCCAGATTTGTGGTTTTTTTGCTTGGCTATCTCTTCATCCCTGAAGATGGAGGCAATATGTTCCTCCAAAAGGTCAGTTGACTTTCAACAGACAACAAGGTGTTACTTTCCCGAAGATAAAACTCTTCATAACTACTGCTGTGATAACCTCAAATCCTACTTCATGATTTTTATTTGAATAAATGCTTCATTCATAACAGAATGCTTGCCTTTCTGTTTGAGATATTTTGTAGAATATTGATGGATTCGTTATAGAGAAGAGAACTATATGACACTGATAGTTGTCAACTTGTAATTGGACTATCACCGAACAATTTATACTAAAATTACTTTCAGCTGATTGAAGGAAGAGAGAAAACATGAAGATATGTAATTAATCAGTGTGTGTTTATGAATAGTAAAAGTGTGTATTATGCAGAAAATGTTAAAATCATTGCAAAATAAGGGGCAGTTTCATAGTTGCAGTACAATGTGGTGCAGTTCTTCAACAACTCAGAAACCTGCAGATCAACCTACTAATAAGGAGTGCCAGCCTCAACAGTGTTTACTATTACAGTAAAGAAAATTGTGTTTCTTATTAGTTTGGTAGAAAATTCTATGCACTGATTGGCAACACTTGCCATTTTACATCTAGAATTAGTTCAAGATTGAATATCAGTAATACATTTGGTCTGATATCTGGTCTGGTTTTTTGTACAGGAAATTAATATCACATGTTTGTTTTCATGTTTGTATTTTAGAATTTTGTTTCTCAGTGTTGTACTGTAAATGTGATTTATAACATTAGATAACTTCTTTTTTTAATAAATGTTATTTTAATCAGTTCTGCCCATAAGACCACAACAAGATTATATGACCAGACCTCATTCCTTGATTCTCCTTTATATTTTTTTTGATACATAAGCAAATTCCTGGTATTGCAGCTACTCAGACCATGGAATGGCCAGCCCCAAAGATGGAGGAAGTGTATATAGCTTATCAAGTCTTACAGCTCATGATGAGTGCTTCCGCTCATTGCACCATGCTGAGAGTAGTCTTAACAGAATGGAAGCATATTTGCTCAAGAATCAGCTCACAGATATTACTTTAGTAGCAGGTATGACTACATTACTTACTATGCAGGAAACATCTATAATTGTTGAAGGTAAGACAAGGATTGCCGGTCACGGTAGCCGAGCGGTCTAAGGCGTGCACTGTCTTTGCTCGCTCGGAAGCTGGGATCGTGGGTTCGAATCCCACCCAGGGCATGGATGTTTGTGTGCGTTTTTCTGTGTTTGTCTACAGGTAGAGGCCTTGCGACGAGCTGATCACTCGCCCAAGGAGTCCTGCAGCATGTGTAAGATCTAGTAAACCGAAGTGAAACGGAGAGTGTCATGGAGGTAGGCCTAGGCCCAAATTGGGGCTGTAGTGCCACAGAAAAAAAAAAAAAGACAAGGATTGCTTCCTTAAAATAGAATTTCTTCTAACTGTAAGTAATACCAAACTGTCATGATATTTTATGTTTATCCAAGCTGTGACTGTCTAGTATATTTTCATGTCTGTGTATGACCTTATTGTACTTATGTATTTTGAGGTTCTCACAGCGAAGAAGAGCGTGACCTTTGTCATTGTATTTAATTTCTTTGTCTGTTTTTACAGGTTCTCATCGTATTCCTGCACATCGTCTTGTTTTGAGCGCTGGCTCTGAATATTTTGCTGCTATGTTCATGAGTGGTCTCCGTGAAGCAGATCAGAGTGAGGTGGTTCTACAAGATGTAGATGGAGATGCACTTTGGATGCTTGTCCATTACTGTTATACAGGTATAGTGTTATTTTGTTCACCTTCATAAAATATTTGGCCTGCTTACTACTGTGATATTCCATTACACATCCACTCACGACACTACGGGCCTGACGCCTGCTGGTCTAGTGTTCGGACGAGAACTACGGCTACCCTGCGACCTGCTGTTTGGAGTACCCCCAGACAAAGAACAACCCACAACCGATTATGCAGCAGACTTAGTGGATCATCTGCACGACATCCACAATTATGCCCGGCAACATCTGAAGCTTGCCAGTGACCGGATGAAAACTCGGTACGATAAACTGGCCAACTCCGCAGGTTACGACGAAGGCGAC
>NW_019723314.1:191704-239901 GCF_002891405.2 Cryptotermes secundus | reverse complement strand
CGTTATTTGTAGAGTGTTAAATAAACAAATTAACCATCTCTACGGCGTCTTCAGTAACGAAACACGTTACAAAATATATATATATATATATATTATATGTTGTTTGCAAGTTGCTGGCCCTGAAAAAGGGGCGTTTGTTCAAACATATGTTGTTCAAAAGTTTTCTGCCCCTGAAATGGGCCGTTTGTTCCACTGTGCCTTATTCACAAGATTGCTGGCCCTGAAAGTGCCGTTTGTTCAACTGTGCATGCACTAGTAGAGTTTGCTACTTTGTAGCAGACCAGGTCTTCTTTACAGCCGTTCAGCTGGTCTGGCTAGCCGGTGATGCGGTGCTGCATGTGCTGGTAGGATCAGTGGCCTATGGTGTGTGCACTGGCAGAGCCCATTGTCTCGGCGTGGTTGCTGGAGAGTTACGGCTGCTGCTTCATGACGATTGCTCTTGATCGGTGGACTGGAGAAGAGCTGATGATAGCCAAAGTCAAAGTCATGTTGCAACTGACAGTCAGTCAGTCTGTCTGTCTCGACCAGATATTTCTTTTGTGATGATAGCCAGTTGTGAACCTCCCATTTTATACCATTACTGCTGGGCGGAGCTAGCTATTGTGAGTGCTGATTGGCTAGCACCTGCTTTGATCTCCAGGGGGCCCGGACAGCGAGTGCTGTATAAATATGAGACTGACTGACTGTTGGTTGCTAACAAGCAGAAGTCATACAAAATCATGATAATGAGAATGTTCGCAACATCGGACAAGGCAAAGCCCGTCACAGAAAGTATAAGAGGCTTAAACTTGGCAGCGGTCAGGCATACGACCGTTCAAGTGACTAGACTGCCGTGGTAGCGATTACTACTAGAAATAGGGCATAATCTGCTGTACAAAGCCTGGATTGACAGAGGCCTTGTAATGTACATAGAAATAGTAATTAAGACTAGAATTAAATTGTAAATATATGTATATACTGACAATGGACTGACTAAGACTGACAAATGACAGACCCGACCTCTCATCAGAGAGGGCACCCCAAATGGACAGGACAGCAACTTTCACAAAGAAGAAGCTGGGGCTCGGCACCAAGACAGACAGACTGACTGACCGACCGACCATCAGTTGCAACATGACTTTTACTTTGACTTTGACTTCTTGGTCGCAATGTGAGTTGATACGCCCTGGCTTGAGCAGAAGTTGAATGTTGTCTGTTAGACCGGCGAAACTGTGTGTTAGGATGTTGGAGGTTCCCACACCTTTTTTGTTGTACTTATAATATATGAACTTTCTTATCATGTGTAGTGTGTTATATTTGATCTATATTTTTGAAGTCTGATATTTTTTCCAGGTTTTTATTATATATGTGCCCACAGGTTGATTACTTGAGTGCTAGAAAGGGACCTGACCAACATTATTTAAATTAAGGTAGTTGTTGATGTTTTATTATATAAAAAGAACATATATTTAAAGAAAGTGGTGATATGTTGTGTCCTGGATCATTTTACAGGTTGCATTGAGTTGCGAGAAGACACAGTGGAAAAACTCATGAGCACAGCCTCTCTTCTGCGGCTCACTGCTGTAGTTGATGCATGTTGTTCATTGCTAATGAAGCAGCTCCACCCCTCAAATTGTATTGGTATTCGACACTTTGCTGACGCTCAAGGCTGTATGGAGCTACTCAAAGTTGCACACAATTATACAACTGTAAGGACTTTGATATCTACCTTCTGTCCAGTTTTTAGTGTAAGATACTTGATGTCAGAATGATATTTGATCCACGCAACATTGAAAGAGATGTATATATTTGTTTCAGGTTGTTTCAACTCTCTTAAGTTTTAATTCAATGAATTATCAACATTCACTACCACAAATACTAAATGTTACTCCTTCATGCCTGTCAGGAGCTTTTTTTCTTTTATTGTGTTTATAACTTGCTTTAAAATATTAGAATACCTGATTAATTAATTTAATAATGTATAAAGCAGTTAAATTGCAGACATTTTGAAAACAATATATGGAGAAATGCCAGAAGTATTAAATAGTATAAGCAGTGTTCCATTATAACTGGGAACACTGTATGGCAAAGTCCCAGATATCTGGTATCCAAGCATCCAGAATTTTTATACATCTGGCCAAAAGTTCAAAGAAAATTTATCATTTATGTAAAGTTACTTCAAAAGCAAAGCTGGAGTGTGTTTGTGTTCACCCGCCATGTGGGAGTTCTCCAGTCTTCCACTGCTTGTTGTTATCCATGTAGGTGCGATCACAGTAAAGGATAGTTTCAATTTTATTCGTGTGTCAGTGCATTTAATTTGGACTTGGGGTTTCTCACTCCAAAAAATTGTATGTTTAACACTGTATAGACCTGTCTAGTAGACTTCACTGTATTGGGTTTCTGTAAGAGTATTTCTCGTACAACTGGCAGATCCATGTAACCAGCACACCCCATTCCCCCATACATGCCAAGTAACTGGAAATTTATTGCACATAATGACAGTAATGAGAAGAGAAAAATCTCTTATCCCTACTTGGAATCAAATCCTGACTCATTTGTTCAGCCCATAGCCTGGTTGCTATACCAACTGGGCTATCCTGGCTCCCAGGTTGTTATTTTATATTGTACATCGAATAACGTGTTTTGAAAATGTGGCACAGTTCAGATATTTGGGAATGACTATAACAAATCAAAACCTGATTCAGGAGGAAATTAAGAGGAAATTGAACTTTTGTAACACTTGCTACCATTCAGTCCAGAACCTTTTGTCTTATCGTCTGCTGTTTAAAGACATGAAAGTTAGAATATACAAACCCATAATTTTATTTTGCCTGTGGTTCTGTATGTGGGTCAAACTTGGTCTCTGACATTAAGGGAGGAACATTGATTGAGGATGTTCCCATCTACTTCTTGTGAATTGTTGAAATTATACAGATGGTATTTTGATCATCTTCTTCTGAAAACTGAACTTTCCTGTGCTTGAACCAAAGAAAAATCAACAAACCAAACACTTGCATGGTGCCAGCCCAGTAACCCATATAACCCAGAATAGTTCAAGACAGTTACATAAGAAAAGCAGAATGACATTACAGGAGAGTAGCAGATACCTTCATCACAAGAACTTGTACGCCTGTTGATGGCCAGTTAGGCCGAAACATGTAGTGACACATTATAGAAAGAAGATGAGTGAATATTAACCGTTGTTGCACACAATGGCAAGAAGTGGAACACAGAGTCAGATCTACATACAGTGCAACAGGATGCTACAATATAATATTATTCTGGGCCTGCTCAAATATTTAATTGCTTCATATCCGAGTGCAGCATTACGAGAAATCGCAGACTTGTCTTTGTTTTTATTAACAATGTCAGTCATCAGCGCTTATGTCGTGCAGGCCTTCTCTGCTCTGAAGCAGGTTCGTACTTACCTATACAGCATGCAGACTCAGTAGAGACCCAATATGCTGTCATTAATGACACCTGAGGAAAACAGTCTTCCAAGACCTAGAAGAAAGTCCAGACTTATACTGTGGCAGATATTTTCACTTCAGAATTGCTACTTGGACCTAAAGTACAAGAAGATCAATAGTCACCATTTTCTCCTACTGTAAGACTTCCTTCCTCTGTTATTCCTTAACATGATTAACTTATAACTCAAATTTGGATGGTTGTTTTGTGTGATGTATATTGTCACGTATTGNTACAATATAATATTATTCTGGGCCTGCTCAAATATTTAATTGCTTCATATCCGAGTGCAGCATTACGAGAAATCGCAGACTTGTCTTTGTTTTTATTAACAATGTCAGTCATCAGCGCTTATGTCGTGCAGGCCTTCTCTGCTCTGAAGCAGGTTCGTACTTACCTATACAGCATGCAGACTCAGTAGAGACCCAATATGCTGTCATTAATGACACCTGAGGAAAACAGTCTTCCAAGACCTAGAAGAAAGTCCAGACTTATACTGTGGCAGATATTTTCACTTCAGAATTGCTACTTGGACCTAAAGTACAAGAAGATCAATAGTCACCATTTTCTCCTACTGTAAGACTTCCTTCCTCTGTTATTCCTTAACATGATTAACTTATAACTCAAATTTGGATGGTTGTTTTGTGTGATGTATATATTCCATTGCCAGAACTTTCACTACCTCCTGTCCTGGGATTTGGCTACCTCTTTCAGAAAAGTTGCACTCTGCTGTTGTGTTGAAGGGAAATATTTGTAGAGATTGCTGCCAATTCAAATCTTCATGGTCCATGTTAATGCAACTATCATCTGTCTCTCCCACCTCAATGGTCAGCTGATTTCTGATAGCTGTTGCATGATCATATTGTATTATTTGTGTTAAATTTTATTTTCAGGAACATTTTATGGAGGTTACTCAAAACCAAGAGTTCCTGAAGTTACCAGCTGATGAAGTGGCCAAGCTTTTGGCATCTGATGATCTCAATGTGCCTTCAGAAGAGGAAATATTTCATGTAAGCTGGTATCATATTATGCAAGAAAAATTCTGATAAGGTAAAATTCATATGGTTGAGAGAGGCTCTCAGAGTAATGACTCACAGAAACTCTAAACCTGGGATACTGGATAAGAATTTATGAGACAGATACTAATATGTAATATTTGTCAAGTTTGAATCTGTAGGTTTTTGGCTGTCAGTCAGTATATAAAATACAATAAATCTCTATATAAGGAAGATAAGAGGAACAAATCTTGCACTTCATTGATTAAGCTTGAGGATTTTTAATGAGGTGTCATTTACATAGAGACTGTCCTAGCATTCATTTGAAGTAGCTGAGGAAGAAACTGTATATACTAGCTGGTATACTAGCTGAGATGAAACCATATTCGATACCTTGTAAATGCAAGCCAGACTTGTGGATTTTCTTAATGGAGGTTTTATTATTGAAAAGTGTTCTAAACAGTTTAGTTTTTCTACTTAATTCTGTTTTCTTTTATGATCATTATATGTAAACAGGCATGAAGTTATTTGTCGTGTTATACACCCAACACGTGACAGTTTGGTGTCAGAAGTGGTTACGAACTTACACACGTGACCGTCAGAATTGGTTTACGAACTTATACACGCGAAAGGAACATGGAATCACAGCAGATGATGGAACTTCTGCTGAAGAAAATCAACGCTGGCCAAGAAAAAACAGACGAAATGCTGAAAGAGATAATGGCCTACCAAGAAAAGGTGGCGGCTGACTCGAAAGCCTGGTGAGAAGAGATGGCTGCAGAAAGAGAAGCTACCCAAGCAAGAACAAGAGCCATCGAAGCAAGAATGGCCACATGCGAGCCAAGAGGTTGAAAGCTGATATGAATGCCTGGCAGGAAGAGACGACAGCCTGCCAAGATGCAACGGAGAAAAATCCAAGAGAAAAGTGGATATAGTTGACTGACAGTCGATTCCTAATGAAGACAATGAGACGATAGCTTGCCAAGAGATGGAGGCAAGTCTAGTAGAAGAAAAGCCGGCCGCAGTGGACACGAAACCTGCGGCGGCAAAACAAGAAGAGGTCCCCACAGTGATACCGGTCGTAGAACCTGAAAAGGAAACAATGGATACCAGAGAAGAGACGATGGCCTGCCGAGAGATGGAGACACATCTACAAGAAGAAAAAGAGCCAACCTCAGTGGACAGGAAACCTGAGGTGGCCCAACAACGAGAAGTCCCCAATGAAGTTGCCGTAGTGAAACCGGTCAAAGGACAGAAGAAACGGTATAGGGGCAAGAAGCAAGCTGCAGGGCGACGTGGAGAGCCACAGGAAGTAACCCAAGGAATTTCTGGATCCCGGATGAAGTTGGCCACTGCTTGCAGGAAGGTGTCCCGCCATGCGACAGTGGCATGGCACAAGAGGAACATCCTCAGGAATTCGACCCAAGTAAAATGTGGACTGCGGCATGAATTGGCTGCCGAAAGAAATAAGACTAGCTGTGCAAATGTGACACAGCGCAAGAGACTGAGACTCCAGAGAGATCTGCTGGAGTCACGCACAAGCCCACATAAGGATTTGTCAAAGAAAGCACGAGAAGGACTCAATGTGAGAGGAGGACACAAGGACTTGTCCTGAAAGGGAAATTTGACGCATGTGCAAGTGCACAAGCAGACGTGCTGCACGGAATCCCAGCAGATGCGGACATCAAAAACTGAATACTGTGGAGGTGTCGACCCCCTCCAAAACGAAAAAGAAGCAAACCACAGAGGAGGAGCTGGTAATATAGAAGTACTGGGCTCCCGAGCAAGAGTGAATGTGCAATGGATGAATGTTATAGAACTGGATCTTCTGGCAAGTAAAAAGGGAACCGCTCAAGACAAACTCTGTCTTAAGAGGGGAGCGGATGTAACGGACAAAGAATAGTCGCTGCAAGAAGAGTAGCCGAAACAACAGGAGATCCACCAAGCACGTCCTTGGAAGAAAAGGAACGGAGATGCACCGTTAGGCTATTCGGGACGAACAGCCTTAAGGAGGGAGTAGTGTGATGTGTTGCGCTATGCAGGACACCCCTCCCCCCGCCAGCGGTGACGTAACACCATCGGAGCCCTGTCATTACTAGGGTAATAGGCAAGTCAACACTCCTTCCCCTACCCCACCAGTGGTGACGTGGCCAAGGGATGCCGTGGTTGCTATGCAGCCATAAACAACTCCTGACAGCGTTGCCAGTAACACCTGTAAACACGGCGCCAGACAACAGTGGTGCCTATTATGTGGCTGTTTTCTGTGTTGTCCGGAACGAGGCTACATAGGGAGCAGTGAAGACTATTCACAGTTAGTTTACGAGATAGTTACGAGTTTGCCAGGCAGTCAACCTTTCAGTTGCAGTCTAGTAATTGTAATACTGCAGATAGCAGTAATGTTGAGCTTTTAAATTGTGCGATTGTAAGAGCGAATGTGAAATAAAATTCGCTATAACCAACAAGGCATGAAGTTATTTGTCGCATTATACACCCAACACGTGACAATAAGATATGCATATTGTGACGAATATGACCGTTGTTAGTCAGTGGTTTGGTAAACACATTCCAGAGCTTATATTATTAAATTATATTTAAATTTTATCTAAAAATTAATTTATTCTTTTATTACCTGAAAGCACATTAATTGTGATATGTTTTTCCTCAGGCTTTAATGATGTGGGTGAAGAATGATGTAGATTATAGAAAGAAGGATGTAAGCCGCCTGCTTGGTCTTGTTAAGCTTCCTCTTCTTATGCCATCGGTAAGATTTTGTAAATTGAAGACTTTGGTTGTGACATATATTCAGTTCATCGCTCTTGTTACACTAGAGGTTTTATTCTTACGTGAGTTGCTATAGAATGACAAGTATGTTGTTCTTGGGAGACCTGAGGTATATTCTTTAACCTTTATTGACTTATCATCAAGTATTCTCTATAGTGAATTCTTGGTTCATCATGACTTTGGGGCGAGTAAACATGTCGCATATGCTCCTCCCTTCCCTCCCTGAGCCAGCCTAAAGCGTAGAATTGTTATTTTTCCCACTCCTATTTATGGATCTCATTTATTCCCACCTGCTGTAAATTGTTTATAACATTGAACCTAACAAGGTGATTCACAGCTTGACAAGATCAGGTTTCAATCACATCTCTTTGCTTCTTGTGGTATATTTTATGATGATCAGGCCATGTAGTGTCAAATGGTAGGATGATTAGTGAATTGGAAAGTATTTGAAAGGAAGCAATCATGGTCTGAGGGACTGGAGGGACTGAGGGAAACGATGAAAAAGTACAGTCAAGATCTTGAATTGAGGCATCTGGGTGTATGTGACACAAAATAAGATTTATTTTATAAAAGCAATTCAACAAATTTTGCCCCCCCCCACAACAGAAAGGGTAAAACATTGTTATATTAAAGGATTTATCAAATAAGTTTTTATAAGTGAGGAATATCCTAGCTTATATTTGAATGATGCACTGCGAAATAAGTCAGTAATGTTTCCTATATGCCATCCTGTTCAGTATATAACTTCCACCTACCCTCATCAACTTTATCAGTATATCAAAAAGGAGTCTACTTTACTGGCATAAAAGTGTTCAACAATCTGCCACAAAGTATATTAAAAACTTGGGCAATGATACTAAAAAGTTTAAATCAGAGTTAAAGAATTATCTACATGCTCATTCCTTCTACTCTTTAGATGAATACTTCAATGTAAATAGAGAATGATGTAAAATTAAGTTATATTAATTTTTAAGCTAAAATTGCCTGTACTTACGTATGTAACCTTTTGACTTGTTCTGTATCCAAAGGTACTAACCTGCTTAGGATTTATAGAATGTAAATAAATTCAATTCAGTTCAATATGTGGACTCTGTCATTACACCATTCTCACTTATTTACTGTTTAATCACCTCAGAGGTACCAGCATGTAAATGAGTCAAAAGAAAGACAAATATAAAATGTTCCTAATTTTTTGTTGCTGTGCAGAGTAAAGCAGGTTTGAGTCGGATGGAGTGAGCAGGGAAGGAGGCACACATATAGGTCAGACCACAAACACAGACTTGTGTGTATTCTAGTATGTTAGTGGAAAATGACCTAATGAAATGGAAGTAAATAGGAATTCCTAGACACACTTAACATTTCCATGCACTATTTCTATACACATATTAATACATTATGTGTTCAATCTATTTCTTGTGGCATAGTTTATTGCAGATTACATTGAGACAGATCCGCTATTTCGAGAGGATCGTGTTTGCCAAGAACTTATTATGGAAGCTCTGAAGTATCATTTGCTCCCTGAACGCCGTCCAATGCTCCAGTCACCTCGTACTCGTCCAAGGAAGTCTACAGTTGGAGTTTTATATGCTGTTGGTGGAATGGATGCTAACAAAGGTAGGAGAAAATAGTAAGCCCCAGACATGAATAAGCACAGATTGTTTTAATGTCTGTAATTCATGATCAGTTCTGGCATAAGGAGCATAATGTTTTGTTTCATGATCACAGTGACATCATCACTCGAAAGGTGTTTTATTTTCAGAAACACACTTAAACCTAGCTTTAAAAATACACTTCATTAATTCTGATGTTGATTCTGAGCAATGTTGCCAACATTTCATACGTATTATTAATACTAGAATTACATGTAAANGGCTGAACGGGGCTGATAGTACGCACCAGTATCGGTAGGGTATGGCGACAGTAGAAATTAAAGGGGGACGCACAATGGACCAATAAGTGGTCTAAGTGCATGAGGAAACCCACCCCCTCTAATAATAATAGTAATAATAATAATAATACATGTAAAACTGAGGCCACGCCATAGCTCTAGTGGTTAGTTGCTGGCTTCCCATCGTGGTGGCCTGGGTTTGATCCCAGGTCTGGTCAAGTGGGATTTGTGGTGGACAAAGTGACACTGGGGTAGGTTTTCTCTGAGTACTTCGGTTCCCCTGCCAGTCTTCATTCCACCAATTGCTCCACAATCACCCTCACCTATCATCTGGGGTTGGTACAATAGGCCAGAAGTGGCCGCAGTACAAGGGACTTAGTCCCACCCCACTAGCATTAAAAGAAAATAAATTACATGTAAAACTGTAAATAGTAAATGTCCGCAAGGAATTGGTCTCTTGACAAATGGCTATGTAGAATGCTGACATGTAAAATTATAAATATAGATGACATATACTACTGATTTTGACTGCAGTAAATATTACTGCACTGGTTAGGGCCAGCAGCAGTTGTAAATAACAGACCCATCCTCTCATCAGAGAGGGTGCCCCACGTGAACAAACGTGCCACTGTCTGACAGTAACAAAAATCTGGTTTTTGGCCCCAGAAGTGGTTTGACATCAAGACAGTTGGGCTGACTGACCATTGGTCATAACTAGGGACCGGATTTTTATGCCCTAATAATCACTTAAATATGTATGCATTTATGCATGAAAAACTTCTGAAATATGCACATAAAATTTATACCAAATATTAAAATTGATTTTACATTATTTTAAGACCAACAAATCAATATTTAAGTTCATTTTATGTAATCACTGAATGATTCACTTGCAACAAAAAGTTATACTTAAATACAAATCATGCAACAAAGCCAACTTATTTCATTACAAATTTAAAAAAACCAATGGCACTCACATTTAGCTCTCCGAACGTTCAACTTGTTTTCTGTTGCAGTTCACAGTTACTAAATGTTTTAGGTTTTCCATAGTTAGTCGCCTCCTATTGTCTCGTAAGATGTCCTTATAGTGGGAAAACCTTCATTCCACCTCACAGGAAATTAGGGGTGCATGTACAAAAGCCGCTATTTGTTCCACTGTTAGTGATTTTTTACTTGGCAGTTCAGTACATTTACCAGGTAAAATTTCTTCAATTTCACAAATTTGTTCATATCCTGGATTTTTTTAAAGAATGCTGTGTACTTTTTCCTTTATTACTTCACCAACTCTTCCAGGAACCGAATTCAATTTGGAAACAGTGGTTTTGAACACACTTGTAGTATTGCTGTTGCTTGCCTCCAGTGAGGAAATGGCAGATGGAAGATGAGGGAAGTGAGCAGATATATAGGAAAGATTAATTTCTAGTTCTGTGTTTTTTAGTACATTTTGGGCAATTTGAATTGATGCTGCACTTCTGGGATGAAATGTATTCACGACATTCCTAACTGTTTCTAAATGTTCGGTATAATAACTCGCTGCACACAGCCACGTGTCCCAGCGTGTTAAAATTGGTTCTGGCGAAAGTGGAATGCTCAGTGCTACTGCTTTAAAGGCTTTAAAGGCAGTGACAGCTGTCACTGCAGCTACTGCTCTCTGCATTCCAAGCCATTCAACTGCTCTGAAGATGGAGGCGATACATTCCTCTGAAACGTCGGCCAAAACGAAGAATACACGGCGCCTAAACCCAGAAGACGACTTTCTTCGAAATATAAGAGGCTTAAACTTGGTGGCAGTCAGGCCTATGACAGTTCAGCTGACTAACTCCAGTTTCAGAGTAGTTACATGAGTTAAGGCATAACCTGCTGCACAAGCCTACTTTGGCAGGAAACCTCTGTATATCTTGCATAAATGTTGGTAGAGTGCAGTGACAAAGGATGCACAGAGCCCATTGAGAACTGGATGCCATGACAGCTTGGATATACTTGTGCTGAAACTACGATGCAACAAACCTAGCACCTACATAGAAAGACTGACCCTTCCTTCGTTGAAGAGGAGGCCCATTTCGAAACACATTCATATCTAGGAGAGAATGAAAGTCATGGTCATGGATCTCAAGGAGACTGAAGCCAGGAATGACTGTGCTGGCAAAGACCAGCAGCAATTTTATTGCCTGACCGAAGCTAGTCTAGTATAGCTGCACAACTCCCAAAGTCATGAGAAAAACATGTGATCATGGGTCCTGCAGGACTCAGAACCAAGAATTACTGTGTGTATGTTGAGAGCCAGCAACAATTTACTTGACAGACNGAATGTAACTCAAAGACAGCCGAATCTGACCTCCAACTTATGTTGACTAACTTCCTTTTGTCTATAAATGATATAATGATACAAATTCCGTCCCAAGTGCAAACAATATATTATGTGTCCTTGATCTTGTTCACCTACACTACATGTTTCGGCCTCAGACGGCCATCATCAGGTGTATAACACTCACGTCGCTGTCACACTGCACTCAGCCTAAAATTTAACATTTAAAACACTTTCATTCTTATTATCAACATCTACTTCGTTGATATCTGTCTGGATGTAGATTATTTTACACACGTTACTTTTGACGTACCTGTAGTAGCACTATAAAATCTTTAGTTCTAATTTTAAAATCCTTTAAAATTTTTTCTCAAAATTTTAAATTTTAGAGAAAAAATTTTAATTTTAATTTTATAGTGCTACTATAAAAAATTTTATAGTAGCACTATAAAATCTTTAGTTCTAATTAAAATTAGAAAATTAAAATCTAGTTAAAATTAGAACTAAAGATTTTATAGTGCTACTACAGGTATGTCAAAAGTAACGTGTGTAAAATAATCTACATCCAGACAGATATCAACGAAGTAGATGTTGATAATAAGAATGAAAGTGTTTTAAATGTTAAATTTTAGGCTGAGTGCAGTGTGACAGCGACGTGAGTGTTATACACCTGATGATGGCCGTCTGAGGCCGAAACATGTAGTGTAGGTGAACAAGATCAAGGACACATAATATATTGTTTGCACTTGGGACGGAATTTGTATCATTATATCATTTATAGACAAAAGGAAGTTAGTCAACATAAGTTGGAGGTCAGATTCGGCTGTCTTTGAGTTACATTCTTAGCATCCACTGCCTAGCAGTAACTATGAACAAACAGAAGACTTTATGTATGCTGTAGTTGTGATCTTTAGACTGTTATAGTTAATTGTAGCTATAGGAAATAAACATTCAATAAATAAAATTATCAACCTGAACGTGGTATATAGTCCCTAATATGTGACAATATATGAGTATATAAACATATGTATTGTGTATATATGAAGCACTTGCTTGGGAACATCAGTCGATTATAGATTTTTGGTGCACTCTGCAGACCTGACAAGGGCCATTTGATGCTGTTCCCTGCTTACTGTCCCTGTTGGCCCAAAGTGGGCATCACCTTCCACCTCACTTGTAAATTGAACAAGTCTCACAGTTTACTTTTTGCTATGTCAGCTTTATAAAATGTGGTGAAAATGATTTTTTCAGTGTATATGTTTATTATAATGCTTAGTATTAATATGTCACACTTTAATTTAAGAGAATTATCTGTCAAATTAACTGTAAAGCAAACATATGTTTAATTATATCTAAGTAAGTAGCATGCATGGTGTTAATTTTGGCATTGAGTAATAAATTTTGCTCATTATATTGTGGCATACCTGCCAAAAGCTGGAATAGTTAATCAGAGAAGACACATTACTAGGTTAGAGCACAGTAAACAGGATATCAGCGTAGCAACAGTTATGCACACAACAACAGAGGGATCGTGGAAAGTGGTGTTCTCTGTTGGATCACTGCATAGGCTATATCTGGAGAGCTGAAACCGATGAAGAGTCAGTCAAGGAGAGATTAGCAGTCCACAGATGAGGTGGAAGCAAGCAGTAGTCAGTGGAGGCCAGTTGCAGCTAGGAGCAAATGGCCAGGAGTTGCAGCCACAAAGAGTTACAACATAGTATGAGATGGGTGCCAGCCAGTGAGACCAGAGCCATGGAACAAGGATGCGAAGGAATCCACAGCACTGGAAGCCATTGCCAGGCGACAAATGGTGAAAACACAGCAGACTAAGAAGACTTAGTGCATGCTGTATTGGATTGTAGAGTGCATGAATCAGCAGTAGCACTGAAATTAATTGTAGTCATGAGTTTAAAGAGTCCAGTAAATCCGATTACCAATCCAAACCCTGTGTCTAGACACGTATGGGTAAATACGTGACAATATTTTGCTTCAGGTGCTAACAGAAAGATGAATAAAGAATTCTGGAATATAGAGACTGGTTATTATTTCAGGTGCAACAAACATTGAGAAGTATGATCTGAGATCTAATACATGGAGTCATGCAGCCCGTATGAGTGGGCGTCGTCTACAGTTTGGCGTAGCCGTGCTAGATGGACGTTTATACGTTGTAGGAGGACGTGATGGTCTTAAAACTCTCAATAGTGTAGAATGTTATGACATAGAGAGCAAGACATGGACCACGCTTCCACCAATGTCTACACACAGACATGGTTTAGGTAATTATTTTTTCATTTTCAAACTCTTATGAATGGCATTGTTGACAATAAAATATTGATTTGGTTTCTCCTATATACAATGATCACGCTTGCTAAATTTACCAATTTTGTAATCGCATGTGGTCATGGATATTGTTATGATCAGCATGTGGTTTGTCTAAAGCACTGAGAGGCCCAACTTCAAGAGACTAGCTAATTTTATAAATATATGTAAACAACTGTCATATAAAGTGGGTCCCTTGTCCCCATGGCATGGCCCTTCCTCAGAATGGGGAAGGAGGATACAGCCTGCAGATGTGGTGGGTAGCTGCAAATATATTGAGTAAGCAGTTGCAGATAGCAGACAATGGGCGGTCCTCCAGCTTGAAGGTTGGGTGTGGGCCTAACAACTCCTCACCATAAAAAAATAAGCTTCTTATGAAATGTCACTTGGGCAGATTCTTTGGCTAAATGACGTAAGCTGAAGAAAATGGACATGAAATTTCGTAGGTGGAATGCAAGAAATCTATATAAGGCAGGTTCACTTATGACAGTTGGTGAAAGAAATATTGAAATGTATGTTAGATTTAGTGTGAGGTCAGAGGAGGTCAGATGGAACAGGGGTGGCATGGAACCAGCAACCACTTTTCTGTGGAAAGGGGTATGAAAATCATGAATTAGGTACAGGTTTTTTTGTACATAAGAGAATCATATCAGCAGATAAGAGGGTAGAAATTGTTAGTAATAGGATGTTTTAGACAATACTAAGAAGTTACTGGTGTGATATTGTTCTGAATGCTCATGCCCCAGCAGGATAAAACTGACGATATGAAGGACAGCTTGTATGAGGCACTAGAACATGTATTCAATAAATTCCCTAAATACCACATGAAAATTTTGTTAGGAGATTTCAGTGCCAAAGCATGTAAGGAGGACATTTCAATCCAACAACTGGGAATGAGAGTTTGCATGAAATTAGTAATGGTAACAGAGTTAGGGTAGTAAACTTTGCCACATTGAAAAATCTGATTGTGAGAAGTACACTGTTCCCACATGGTGACATTCATAAATTTACCTGGGCATCTGATAGGAAGACAATAAAATTGGCCATATTTTGATAGATAGGAGGTAGCATTCAAGTGTACTTGATGTCTGATTATTCAGGGGAGCAGACTATGATTCTGACCACTGTTTGATGGTGGCAAAAGTTAGGGAGAGACTGGCAGTGAGTAAACAGTAATGCACAGATTTTATATGGAGAGGTTCAATCTCAAGAATGGCTGAACTCCAATGAGCTAATTAGTTATAGCATAAACTACTGTAATCATAAAGTTAACCTCTAACACATACACATGCAAAACTTATATTTTTCAGGGTACATAATTTCCTGAATATTATCCCATGAATGCTTTTCCAGTAATATGCATGTCACTTGGCTACCATAAAAGTCTAGTCTTTAAACACAATTTATCAGTTTAGGAACAAGTTACCGCTTCTCTCATGTAATCCTTTCCTCTCTTTAGGTAATGTTCTTCATAGTCTTAAAGATGAGATAGTGTTTTCTTTTTCATTAATTCCTTCCTACCCAATGGGTAGTTCTCTATAATCACATGAATGAGACACTTTTTTATGCTCACTCCTTCCCACTTTTTATACTGGCTGTTTATAGCCTAACTTTCATATACCTCTCTATTTACATATATTCATACTTAGTAATGAAGGAACATGCCCTAAGAAATTCATTAGGCATTGACTAATTAAGTCATGACATGAAATCTCAGTTGACAAATTGATGTTTATGCAGGAGGCAAATAATTTCTGCTTTCATGGATCCCAGTGGTTCATTTCCATGTCCACCAAAGTCATATCTTCAGCTAGTTGAACCCATGTGTGCTGCAGTTTGACATTTTGTTTGGCAGGGGTTGGTGTGTTAGAAGGCCCCCTATATGCTGTTGGTGGTCATGATGGTTGGAGTTACTTGAACACTGTTGAACGTTGGGACCCCCAGGCTCGACAGTGGAGCTATGTGGCACCCATGTCAACTGCGCGGTCTAGCGTAGGTGTGGCTGTGCTCAATAGCAAGTAAGTCAAGCCGTGCCTTCAGGATATCTGAAAACTTTTGGTGACATTTCACACCAAACCAGTTCAATCAAGGCTTGAATCAAACCCGGTCATGTCTGTCGCTTATGAATTTGGCAGACTCTGAATCTATATGTGTTTAATAGAAATTGGATATTTTCTTTCACAATCAACTGTGACACTCGGTTCATTCACATCTCACTGTGGTGAGTAATGGCATTGACTCAGCAAGTTTGATTTTTCCATTCAGTTCTGGTAAGTTCCTCAGTTAAAAAATTTGCCTATTATAGTGTTCAGTTTCAAGTATTCCAGGTCAAAACTAAAAAGTTTAAATCAGAGTTAAAGAATTATCTACATGCTCATTCCTTCTACTCTTTAGATGAATACTTCAATGTAAATAGAGAATGATGTAAAATTAAGTTATATTAATTTTTAAGCTAAAATTGCCTGTACTTATGTATGTAACCTTTTGACTTGTTCTGTATCCAAAGGTACTAACCTGCTTAGGATTTATAGAATGTAAATAAATTCAATTCGATAAACACAGGGTTAAATTACTTAAATTTAAGAATTTCCTCAGAGTAGTATTCATATTCATAGGTACCCAAAGAAACCTTAAGTGGCGGGGTCCCCGCTGAATTTGTAGGGTGATCAAGGAGGATGAGATAGGTGGCACATGTAGTATGCATGAAAATTGTAGTTGGAAAACCTGAAAGGAAGAGACTGCTTGGGGGATCTAGGCATACATACAGTTTTGATACATGTATTAAAATGAACCTCAACTAAATAGGATGTGAAGATGTGGACTGGATTCAACTGGTTCAGAACAGATCCATTGGCAGGCTCTTTTGAATAAGGTAATGAACTATCTAGTGCCATGAAAGACAAGGAATTTCTTAACTAACTGAACAACTATCAGCTTCTCAAGAATGATTCTGTTCTATGAAGTTAGATAATTAGTTATCTTTGGCTGTCTGTTGTTCAAAACTGGTATGTATTAACATATCAAGAACCATTCAGAGGATTAAGATGGAATGCAGTAATAAATTCACCCTTGAAATTTTATAGGTGTTCCATGGAAAACTTTGTACTTTACATGTTTCGCTTGTTTTTCAAGGTTGTATGCAGTAGGTGGACGTGATGGTGGTTCCTGTCTTAGAACTGTGGAGTGCTATGATCCTCACACCAACAAATGGCTACCATGTGCACCACTGGCCAATCAGAGAGGTGGTGTTGGTGTTGGAGTAGTCAATGGTTATTTATATGCGTTGGGAGGCCATGATGCACCAGCTTCAAATCCTTTGGCATCACGTTTTGACTCTGTTGAAAGGTTAGTCAACAATACTGGCCATCCTATCTGATGTGAAAGAGAAGGCTCAGTTTGGTCCCGCGCCCCATTCAACAATCCATGCATACGGGTATTACAACCATTTGGATAAGGAAATTGTCAGAGAGTACATTATGTCCATTTTACAGTCTGGAGTCCATGATTTTATTTCACACCATACTAATCATGCAAAATTGTTCCTTCTCACACCCTACTCCTGTAGCCACCTCCTGTAAATTTCTTGGCAAATAGCAGAATAGTAAACAGCTTGTGACTGTATCCTCCATCCTAACTCCATGGGACGAAGTCTTTTAGATCCTGATGATCACTTACCAGTCAAGAAATACCCCCACCTTTTATGGAACCCATGGGAGCCCACCACTGGACCCTATCCTCGACCATCTGGATGCAGTCCATGCTTTCACACACTAATTATTTAACACTTCGCGGACCGGACGCCTAGGCCTAGGCATTTGTGTTTTAAACGTGGCAGACCGGTCGCCTAGATTTATGCTTTTAGAACACGATAAGTTGCAACACGCTATACATCACTCTGGCACCACTTACATTGCACGCATCCGCCTACAAACGCATGATAAGACTCTGGAATGTTTAGTTAGCAGTCAGAAACTTGACCTCGCTGTTTACTTAACCGACTATAAAGGAAAATGCTTTGCCTTCTTCAAGCTGTGTGTATCAGCCAGTAGGTAGTGGGGAGAATGGATCAAGGACAAATTCTCCTCCGAAAACCTAGCTGACCTGGCTTGTCTGTGAGACGCATAGTAATGATGATTCAGAGAGCGGCAGTGAAAGGGGAGAACAAAGAATTGTGGCCACAGACAGTAAAAGTGACAGTAGCTCCGACGATAATGCAGGTAATAACGTTGCGCATAGTAACATTGCAGGAACAGTAAAAATCTAAAAAAAAATCTAGAACCTGATTCAAAACTGAAATACAAAGCATTTCTGATGAATGTGGCAAAGGCTTGGGCTACAGACCAGATGGTGGCGAAAGTATCAGAGTCAGACAGACTTTGTGCGACTTAGCCCATCAAATCACACCCCACACAGCCCTCATGTGGACACCCCTGGGAGACTCTTGGGTGATATGCGGAAACATACCCTCGTGAAAATTGTGAAGAGTGAACATTCCAAGGGGAAGCATCCTTCTAGGCAATGGCATGTTTGCACAGTTCACAAAAAAAGGAATATTAATGTCTATATTTGCACGTGTGTAATGCCACTTCATCATGGGGAGTGTTTCCAGAAATATCGCACCCTCAAGCACTTCTAGCAGCATTGGTAAGTGTTCTCCAAAAATTTTAGTTCATAAAATTAATTAGGAGATTTTATACTAATTTTTAAAGTGAACAGTGCACAAGTTAGGGTAGTAGGTATAAAAATGCCGGTCCCCTGGGTGATTTAAATATTTAAATCGTAGGTCCGCAGAGTGTTAAGGTCCTCTTTTCCCCATCTGTTCCTAAGGGCTCCCAAGTGGTCACTTTAGTTTCGTAGCAAGTGCAAATTCCTGATTTATAAATCAGCCTTTTTAAGCTGAATGTTTCATAAGTGAAACTCATAATATTCAATTTACATGCATATGGAATGTTCTGTGACATATATTTAATTTTATTGTCCCCCCCCCCCATTAGTTGCATCCTGTTGTGTGTCTCAGACAGTATATAACGTGTGGGAACTGTGCTACCGTCAACACAACAAATATTTCCGTATTACATTTGGATCTTTATTTACTGCAACATGTTTCCATCATACATGACCATCATCAGGCAGGAATGTGTATTACTTGCTTACTCACTCATGGAGCTAAGTCCTTCTGGAGAAGCCGCCAATTCTGCAGCTACTCAAGAATTTCCCAGCATTTTATAGAACCTGAAGGTTTTTTACCATGTTCACAAGAGCCCTCCACTGGTCCCTATCCTGAGCCAGATCAATCCAATCCATAACATTCCATCCTATCTCTCTAAGATCCATTTTAATATTGTCCACCTACCTACCCCTTGGTCTTCCCAGTGGTATCTTTCCTTCTGGCTTTCCCGCCAATATCCTATACGCATTCCTCGTCTCCCCCATTCATGCTACATGCCTTGCCCACCTCATCCTTGACTTGATTCTAATTATACTTGAAGGAGAGTACAAGTTATGAAGCTCATTATTGTGCAGTTTTTTCTAACCTCCTGTCACTTCATCTCTCTTCGGTCCAAATATTCTCCTCAGCACCGTGTTGTCAGACACCCTCAGTCTATGTTCCTCCATTAATGTCAGAGACCAATTTTCACACTCATGCAGAACCACAGGCAAAACTATAGTTTTGTATATTCTAATTTTTATGTTTTTGGACAGCAGACGAGAAGACAAAAGGTTCTGGACTGAATGGTAGCAAGCATTACCCGAGTACAATCTCCTCTTAATTTCCTCCTGAATCAGGTTTCAATGCGTTATCGTTGTTCCCAAATATCTGAACTGTGCCACATTTTCATAACATCTGTTTCCTATCTTTGTGTCATGATTTTGCCCTGCATTTTTGTGATGAGACAGTAACATATACTTAATTTTCTCTGTTTACTTCTAGACCAACCTCTTTACGTGCATCAATTAAAGTTTGTGTGTTTTTCTTTATGTTATCTACATTATCACCCAATAGATTCACATCATCGACATAGGGCAACAGCTGATGTGTCCTGTTTAATTCCAGTCCCACCTGGTTTCCCTGGACTTTCTTAATGGCATATTCTAAAGCAAATTTGAAAAGGAGTGGTGATAAAGCATCTCCTTGTAGGAATACTTGTAGTTATTGAAATACCGATACGGATCCTTATCAGTGGAACGCGGTATTAAATATTAATATATGATATAAACTCCGTCCTAAGTGCAAACAATGTATTATAGGTCTTTTGTCTTGCTCTCCTCCACACTACATATTTCGGCCGCAAATGGCCATCATCAGGTGTTTACACTCACATAGCTGTTACACTGCACTTAGTTTAAAATTTAAAAACACAGGTCTTCCCGATTGTTCCTTTCGTCATTATTACCAAAATCTACTTCGTTAATATCTGTCTGATTATCTTTGTTACTACACACGTCAATTTTGATTTCCCTGAATTAGCACTTATAAAATCTTCAGTTCTAATATTAAAATCCTTTAAAATTTTTCTCTGAATTTTAAAATTTAAAATTGTCAGGGTTACTCGCCCTATGTCTATAGTGCTACAGCGGCTACTTCTTGTTTCCAGCACTATACTGGTGTTATTCTGTGTAGTCTCTCCCTGTGTGCGTGCCACTGCTTATCTTTACTAGTACGTGTAAAGATAAGCAGCTGCATGCACACAGGGAGACTACACAGAATAACACCTGTACAGTGCTGGAAACAAAAAGTAGCCGCTGCAGCACTATAGAAATAGAACAAGTAACCCTGACAATTTTAAATTTTAAAATTTAGAGAAAAATTTTAAAGGATTTTAAAATTAGAACTGAAGATTTTATAAGTGCTAATTGGACATATACACGTTCGGTGTGTATGGAGTGTTCTACACTGCGGTGGTTTGACGTAGATTGTCAGAAAGAGTCAGTCTTGGGCACTGGATCATCTCTAGCTTTTCCAGCAGACCCATGAGATTATGTCCCAGTTTTCCCAAAGACAAGCAGACAGACCCTGAAATATATTTTTAGGATAAACCATAAATGACAGATAATGCCCAGGTTATTAAAATTGACTCTGATGCACTATCATCAGAAGCATTCAGAATTTTGTCTGTAATAATGTTCTTTACAATTTACATTATTGATTATGGTAAGATGTTTATTCCATCATCATTTTCACAAGACTGTGTTTTGTTTTGACAGATATGATCCTAAAACAGACACATGGACACAGGTTGCCTCGATGAGTGTAAGAAGGGATGCCATTGGTGTATGTCTTCTTGGGGATCGCTTGATTGCTGTTGGAGGTTATGATGGTCAACAGTATCTGAAGCTAGTTGAAGCATATGATGCTCAGAGCAATGAATGGCAGGAAGTAAGTAATTACAGTTGAATCCCATTTAATATTCCTTGAAGGTTTGCCCTCATTTAATTTTCAGTTTCAATCATATCAAATTAGTAATCATAGTTTTAAATTTCTTCAAAGAAACATTTTCCTCATTTCAGTATTCAAATCCATGTTCCTAAAAGAAACACTATTATGTTTTCAATGAGATTTGACGTGATTTTTTTTGCTAATGGGGTGGGACTAAGTCCATTGTACTGCAGCCACTTCTGGCCTATGGAGCAATTGGTGGAATGAAGACTGGCAGGGGAAATCGAAGTACTCAGAGAAAACCTGCCCCAGCGCCACTTTGTCCACCACAGATCCCAATCGATCAGACCCAGGATTGAACCCAGGCCGCCACGGTGGGAAGCCAGCGACTAACTGCTTGAGCTATGGCGCGGCCTCATTTGACATGATGGATATGCATACAACTTGAGATAGCTGCTGAGTTGTAAGATGGCGACAAAGTCCGAACACGTATACACTCATGACTACATCTGTGCATGTATGAGTGTGATCTAATGATTTTTTTCTATGAATTAGGGACTAAACATTTCAGTGTACAGAGTTACATGAAGTATGAAAGGGCTAAGATTATGGTCATCTAGGATGCTGTATAGTTGGGAAGATAAGTACCAGTGTTTCAGGGAAACCTGCTGTCTCCAGCTTGACCCTTCTACCATGAAGGTGGAAGCAGCAGATCCTTCCGAAACATGGGTGTCTGTTTACCAAACTACATAATGTCACATCCGAGAAGATCATAATCTCAGTTCTGAGAGAACCTCAGATTTTGCTTTACAAAAGGACGTTTCCAACAGGATTGTTTAGTTGAATTTTTTAGCTACTCTGTGTGAAATATCTTTTGTGAAAGTATTCCTAGAATAGGAGAATGCCCACTTAATTGTTTTCGATTTAAAGTTTACCCACAATTAATGTTTTATTTCGATGATCCAAAGTCAGTAATGTCAGTATTAAATTTTCTGCATTTAAGATTTTCCTTAGTTTAGTGTCTATATCCAGTATTTTTTAAAGAAGCATTAATTCTTATATTGTCACATAACAGTCAACATGGAATGGAACCATTAGTGTGAAACTAAAATTTTATTACATGCACATTTAAAATTAAATTAATTACAATTAGTTACCTTTGCTTACCATACTCTATACTGTACATAATTAGGTATATCCATGAACAATATGTTTTAGAGCAAGTAACACCCATGTTAAGCGGCCTCCGTAGTCTATAGGTAACGTTCCCACCTCATGACTCGTAGTACGCGGGTTCAAAAACCCGGTGGAGGTCGTCGAATTTTTAAGGGCAGAAAAATTCAGGGAACAAGTCCTCTGGGAGGGACTCTAAGCCATGGGTCCCATGTCGTAGCTTTACAGCACGTAAAAAGAACCTCATATCTCCAAAGGAGGTCAGTCAACCAAATTAACGGACTTTCCCGCCCAACAGCAGTCTCTAATACCTCTGGTAGATGGGGGAAGCATTATAGATACTTCTCAGCCAGTAGAGCCGGTCTCGCTGGCTGGGCGGGACTGATGGTAAGCACCAATACCGGTAGGATATAGAGGCTGGTAGAAATCATAGAGGGAAGCACAATGGACCACTACAGGTCTAAGTGCATGGGGAAACCCACCCTCTCTAATAACTAACTAACACCCACGTTTATGTTACTAGCATGTAGCTTTTCACTCTTCTTTAAAACAAGAATGTTAGTGACAAGTTAGAGACTTTATTATGTGCTTTAAGATTATGGTCTGGGATGTGATGCCTTATAGTTTGATAGATCAGTATCGAATGTTTAAGAGGATCATGCCATGATTGTTGTCATGGCACATCCTGAAGACTGTAATCTTGATACTTAGTCCAGTGAGGACCTCAGATCTCACGTATTGTGTGCTTATTTCTTCAGATAGCTCCACTTAATACAGGAAGAGCTGGAGCATGTATTGTTGTAATCAAGAATCCACAGCCTTGATCATCCCAGTTCAAGGTCTGCAGTGGAGCATACATCATTGTGACTACAGAACCTGCAGCAGTATGCTTACACCATATCAGTTATAAGTTAATAAGATACTGTATTTTTATGCCCTTCTTCCACAGGCAACTATATATTCCATTAATGAGATTTTATTACTTATTAAAATGTGATAAAATGTGGGAGGGAGGTTTGTGGTACCTCTCTTCAGTCATGTTTAACCCCCACATGCATTTAGCAAATCACACATGTCAGTACTAAATTAAATGCAAAAGTTTAATATGGATTCCTGTATTTGAAATAGTTTGGTGGCTTTCAAACTGTCTGTAAAAATGAGTGAAAATTATTTATTTGCTTCAAGGGTCAATATTCTGAAAACACTTCTAACTGTAGGCTTGTAGTCAAGAGTGTTAAATTAGGGAATTTGCTGCAGATTTCATTCCAGAGTGCTTTTTCAGTGAAGCTCTCATTGTCCAGTATCTGTCATTCCTGAAGTTCCCTAATTTTTTACATTTGTGGTTATATTTGATGAAAATACGGCACCATTATAGTGTGTATCATGGAGTTTATACAGAAAATAATGTTTATTTCTTGTTTCAAAATATTTAGTTTGTACAATGATTTTAAATCAGGAATAAGTTTTTATTTTCTATTACTTTCAATTTCCTATTGATTTCTAGTAGACATGTGTATATGCTGATCTGTCAAAATCTGAATTGATTTCCATCACTAATTTTGTTGTTGTTGATTCAGTTCATTTGTTACTTGTTGCATATCTTCTAGTAATGACCTTGTTGCAGAATATTAGGTCAAGTTAGTTAACCACCTGCATTTGATATAAAACTATTTCAGATCAGAATATATTTATTCTTTCAGTTTTATAGACACAGTGATGATTACACAAGTGTTTAAGTATATGTGTCAGTAATCAGGTACCTACTTTTCTCTGGCTTTTAATATATTGAGAGCAGTGTTATTTTCTAAGGGCACACAGTAGCATAGTTGGTTGAAGCACTCTGTTACAAGCCAGAAGGTCGTAGGTTCAATTCCCAATGAGGTAATTGAATTTTTTCACTTGACCTAATCCTTCCAGCCACAGTATGGCCCTGGGGTCAACCTAGCGTCTAACAGAAATTAGTACCAGGAAGATTCCTTGTGGGGTAAAGGGTGTCGTGCATGTAAGGCTGACAACCTTACCGCCATCTGTGAACCGAGTGTCTAGAAGATGTGGGAGCCTCGATCTCTCGCACCCCACAGCCTGTTACAGGGACAGCTTTACCTTTGCCATTATTTTCCATACCACATTCAGAAATGTTCCTTTAATTTGGAGCTGCTGTCACATTTTGGTCTCTGTGTGAGTATTTTCATTTGTATATTATTGTACTGGAGCCCATCCTATAGCTGTATTGATGGCTGATAACTTGAAAAGCTCTTTCATGTTCATGTCATCTTGCTATGAAACTAGAAAGAAAGTATGCAAGAAATTTTGCAATTTGACATATAATGGAGGGGAAAATAGAAGGAAAATATGAATTTAATTTTTAGAGAAATCATACTTCAGAGTTATTATTCAAATTTAGTTTTGTGTTAAAGAAATATTTTTACCATTTATATATATAGGATTTAGGTTTAAAGAGATTGCTTTTTGCAGACCCATATGCATGCGAACATTTTTTTGTTGTTCCGATGCCCCTACATTCATGCCAGACCATTAAATTTCATCCTGTATATGTTCTATTGATAGTGTGCAGAAGAATCTGTGCAGTGCTTGCTGTATAGGTCACAAAATAACACATTTTAAGTGTTCTTTACACATTAAAAAAAGAACATATATGGAGGTCATGTCTGTCCATCCAGCTGTACCTAGTACCAGTTTTTAAATCACTGGACAATTTTTTAATTTGTCATTGGAGACTTCCATTAAAGTTTTCTTTTTTTGGAAATTCCAGTTTTCAGCCTTATAGATACATAGCAAAGCCTACTTTGCATAAGTTCCTAAATTAACTTTTTCATCTGTATCATAGTCTTCAGTTTTAGGTGAAATTTGATACAAGATCGGTGTATAACATATCAGCCATCTTGATTTTTGGCCTTATTCACTGATTCCAAAGTCTGTATTATATAAGGTCATAAATGAGCATTTTTGTGTTTATCATCAACTGTTAGTCAGCGATTTTTGTTTTAATTTATCTAGTACATTTTGTGTTTTGCTGATATGTCATTTCTAAACCAGCTGCAGGTAAGGAAGTGCAAAGAATTATGTGGGGAATTTTGTGGACAATATTATGGAGCATCTTCTTTCCAAGATAATAGCATCCGTAGAAGAGACTGGGAATTTAAACCATGGGCTGCTAATGTTTACATTTTTCATAACAAACACCATATGCAGCTTTGTTACATCTCTAAACAAATTATAATTTTTAAAAGTAACGCAAGTTATTTCAGAGTAATTTATTTTTTGCTTGAAATGTTGGTTTAAATATTATGGATTTCAAACAATTTTATTTTTATATTGGTTGTATCACTGTTAATCTATATTCAGTAATCTCTTAAGTTATCCAGATTGCATGGGGATGGGGTGTACCAGTTACATGACTATCAGTTGGGTGTAAAAACTCGTACAGAAATCCACTACAAAGTCAAAACATGTTTTTGCTTTAGTTCTTATGTGAGAGTGATCCTAGGTGACATAGTGGATAGATGGGCAAAAAATTTGAGATATACTGTAATATGGTAACAAATTCACTTAGCCTGTACTGTAATGGTACCTGCGTGAGGGAGAACAATGGGGATGCTGCTAGTGGTAGCTGGTAGAAATAGTGCTTGACAGGTGAACATACATACTTTGCACATTTGTTTTTCAAGTAACTTTATAAATAAAACCAGTAAGTTTTTCTCTGAAATTTTTGCTGGTTTAGGTGCTTAGTTAATTCCTGTTGATCCTTAGGAGCATAGGGCATCTGTGAAATGCTTCCACCGGATCTTATCAACAGCAATTCTTTTAACCTCGTGCCATGTCTTCCTCACTTCTATGGCTTCCTTGACCGCCATCTTCCACGTCTTTTCAGGATGGCGCCCCCTGGCAGTTCCAGTTAGTGCCAACTTCTCTGTATATTGATTTGTCACTGTAGTATCGAAAGATGTTGTAAATGCATTCTTCTTTGGTTTAATTGTGCAGCTTATTTCAAATTACTGTTGACAGATGTAAGGAACTCTTAAAAGGAATATTGCTACTGGATTTTGTATGCTATGGTACTCAGCAAACACTGCTTTAAAAAAAAAATGTTATAATGTAACCCCTACATGTTAGAAGTGCACTAAATATTAAATGTTTTCTCCAATTGGAAATGAGAAAGTAAAAACTTTTAGTAAAATAAAGATAGACATAGTTTCAGAATGATGAAAATGGTGTGAAGTTTTGTATTTTTATAAATGATTTGTTTTATCTAAAGTAATAAGTTGGTTTCAGAGAAAACCTACTGGTACAGGCACTTCTCAGTTTATACAACAGTTTTGCTCCAAAAAAAAAAAAAAGAAGAAGCAAGCATAGCAGAAATCACATAGATTGGATCAGCTGAGACAAATTTCCCTCCTTTTTTCACATTCCCCCTCCACCACCCATACACAGCTATCTACCCACCTCTCTCAATTGACCAGCAAGCAGTTCACATTAAATCAAATGCTGTTAACTGAAATTTGTCTAAATTAGCAAAGTGCATTAAAACGAAATCACATTTTTTTTTAACTCACGTATATCGAGGAGTACCTGTATGTAAAATCCAACTCAGTTTACCATATATGAGGGTCATCCCATGTAGTGGTGTTCAGTTAATACCTGTGTCAAAATGAGAAATAGAACTGCCAGTATATGCTCAAATACAAAGCATTATGTAATTTTAAATTTAACTGATATATATGCATCATAAACAATACTTAAATTTAAACAGTCTCATTCAGTATTACACTCTGGATTGTAGTATTTACTTAAAAATGTGAACGTTCTAATATGCAGGGAGTACTGAACTGTATTATATATCTGCTTGTAAAATAGGTGATATTTTTAATCATGTAGATTAATCTTCTTAAATATTTTGAAAAAAATACCAGTGTGGAACTGTTATTGTTTGTAAGCCTACTGTATT
Source organism: Cryptotermes secundus (assembly GCF_002891405.2). NCBI lineage: Eukaryota > Metazoa > Arthropoda > Insecta > Blattodea > Kalotermitidae > Cryptotermes > Cryptotermes secundus. The sequence continues at coordinate 212,649 of NW_019723314.1, read as the reverse complement.
ATGTAATGTACAACTAACTTTAGGGAGCTGAGACCTTAGATGCCGCCAGTTGTGCAGCTACTCAAGATTACATAATGTACATGATATGGTTGTTCTACTTTAAAAGGCACATTACTTGGTATGTCAACTGTGAATGACAGGTATGCTAAATCTACATATAAAACTGTAAGGCTTGTGGGATAGCATTCTGACCTTTCACTCTGTCTTGTCAGGCTTTGTTATTAATATACAGTGGGTTAAAAATGATGATAAAACCAGGAGTATGTTGTGAACTTCAATTATTATTATTATTATTATTATACCGTTGTTAGAAGCACTTGAGATACTGCACCACTCACACTACTAGACTGCTGAATGCATTTAGAAAGCAGCTCATTTATGTTTTTTATATATATTTTTTAATGTTTTATATTTACCTTAATTAAAAAAATTCAACTAGCACAGAGAGATTCACATTCTCAGAAGAGGCAAGAGAGAAGGAAAGATGCTTAAATGAATTGCCCGGTGACACATTTTGATGGAAGTTATTTATTTGTATTTAAAAAACTTTGTAAATTAAAAAATGTGAAGCCAATTAGACTTGTGATAATCAGACCACTGTCATCTTATTCCCCTGCATTAAAAATGAAGCTTCTACAAAAATTATGGGAATTACTGGGTTTTTGGACTTGCAGTGTTTACAAATGCCTCTTCAAGAGAACAGCAGTGTAATTGCCAGTGTACAAAGCAGACATTCTTCAGGACAACCCAGAAACATTCTGACATATAACAACTCATGTTTTTTGTGACATTCTTTAGTGTATTTCTCTTTGACAAGAAAGCAGCAACACACATGGAATGTAAGAAAATAACCCTTCAGATCATGCTGGAGGATTTTGTAGCGCATTTCTTGGATGTTTGAGGAGGAGGAGAGGTATATTGAGTGACCAATTTTGTCAGATGAAGCTTATGTTAAGCTTACATGTTTAGGCAGCAAGCAGTCCAGAAGTCATACCAACAGCCTTTGCAGAAAGACTTATACCGTTTGTTTTGCTGCAGTCATTGGACTCTAATTGTTTTCTCTTCCATTGATTCATTTGGTAGTGACATGTGAGAAATAGCAAGAAATAATAGCATTTTTCTTACTCAGAAACTAAGGACATTGGAACTGATAATCAAACCTATATCCAAGAAGATGGGGAAAGTGTCCTTACTGTTCCTGCAACATGGTCACTCCTGAAGGGTCTCTTTTTGTCATCTGATTTCATGACCTGGATATGTCATTTGGTCGATGATAGGCCCATGTTTAACATAAACCAATTTATTCATTCATCTACTAGACACGACCAAGGAGCAATCAAAATGTATGTAGGCAAATTTAACAGGAAATAGCCCACAATCCACTTGAAAGTGATGTGTAAGATAGTATGTGGGAATCAGGCTGTGTATGTAAAAACGGCCACTTAAGACAGGTGTTTTTCTGTCTTGAAGCTGCTGTTTTCTTTAATATTTTCATCTGTTAAACTGAAACATTAAATATGAATGTGTTAAATATTTCTTGCTCAGACTGTATTTGCATGGCAGTGAAGATGTACAGTGTAACCTGAGCCATGCATTTTGTCCAGTCAGTTCTCTGGAGGGCAACACTGTATCCATATTTGCAAAATACGTTATGTTCTGTGAAGTAGACTTCTCTTTATAGTGAGTTGCCTGAATATTCTTTTAATATACACAAAAGGAACTGAAAATTAAAAATAAGATGTGTCTAATAAGCATCATATTCTAAATTCTTCAAAGCGAGGTGGTGTACAAATATTGGGATTGTAGGAAAAACAGCAAGATTTTTTTTTTTGAGCAGCAATCGGAAAAAAGGCAGTTGCATGACTACTACTGCATGGTCCCTAGAATGAATGAAGCCCTATTGCACATTTGTTCATTTTAATTTACTTCAACTTGTATTTATTTTTCAGATTTTCTAATTGTGTTTGTTAATTGTTGCTTAATTGTATGAATTCAGTTAGTTCTAGAAAGATGCAAGGTGATGGTTTTGGTTGGGTAATGATTTTCTTGCAAACGTTATAATCAACATAGCACTAATTGAAGACCAATAAAGAGATAGTTTTTGTATGTAAATGGCTACATTTCTTCTTTAATACCAACGCACTGTATTGACCAAGTTTAAACACCAGTAGAGCCTAAAAATTTTAATTATGCCATGTTTGGAAGATGCCTGAAAATATATATAGTGTACAAACTTGAAATAATAATGTACAGTATCTCTGTAGTTTCTATCTCATATGCTACTGAATAGTTATAACATTCATTTACAAAAACTAATGACTTGAAAATGAGAGTTGTAATATTCAAAACAAACGGTTTGTTATATCATCTTTCTCTTTAATTAAAGTGTTTGGAATCTTGGCACGTGCCAGAAATATGCTGTAGACAACTGTCATAATAGATTCTAAAGGGTTCTGATGATGGTGGATAACACACAGAATTACTGGGTTTTAGGGCTTTTTCCATCGTCCGGAATTCCAGGAAACAGAAAATATGACGTTTTGGAAACGATTGGCCAGTGACAGATTAACTGTTTCTAAGAGGCCTAGCTGAGTAGGTGTCTTCCTTCCTCACCTGAAGACGGAAATAGATCCGGTTTCCGAAATATTCCGGCCGATGGAAAAAGTCCAAAAACCCAGTAATTTTGTGACCTGTCATAAATCTTCATCTCTTGATCCTTCCTTGCTACTGCTCCGTAATAATTGAGCCTACTTCCATCCTAAATTGTTAAACGTTATCAACATGTCAGTATTAAAAGAATTGCATTTGCTAAGCTGTTTGTATCCAGTCCATGAATTTGATCACTCAGATTATTATTTTCCATTCCATTTATAACACTTTCTCTTGTTTTCACTGTTATATAGAAGGACGCCTTGGGAAGAATCTGAGACTATGCTCCCCTGCATAGAGAGGGTGTAACAGAAATTATAAAATTTTGTGATCTGTTTGTATGCATAATTTCAGCTATTACAAATTTATGTTGCAAAGCCCGTCAGGCATGATATAGTTTCACATCTTTGTCATGTATATCCTGTTTCCCTAGCCCGGCCCACCTTGATTAGTTGGTAAGGACACGCGCACACTCACGATCGCCAACAACAGCTAAGCTATCTTTAGTTACGAAACAAAGAGAGTATGTTAATGACCGTTTCAGCCAAAGTGGAGTAATTGAAAAGGGAAACGAGGATATAGACGAACAGACCGAAAGCAATAGACCTGTGGGAACCTATTACAAAAACAATTGAAACCAATTTGACTCTGTAGAAAATACCGCCGGTCCTGAGGCAGGATACTTAGGGGTGACCTGCTTTATCATGTTGATATGCGAGCAACAGTTTTGATTAAACGTTGCATATGCACGGGCAATCATATAACCATGATGCGATGCATTGCATAAATTAAAGATTACAAATAAACCGAAGATGTGGGGAGTACACAACTAGGTGTCTCTAGCTACAAGAACTGCCTTCTCTAAGAAGCGCATGTGACGGCAGTTCAGCAGCAGTTGTGGAAATAGTGCAGCGATAGTTGACCTGGTGTTTTTGGCTCAGAACGCTACTTTTGAGAATTTTGGCTTGTTGCCTGGTTTGTGTGTGTTGGGTAGGCTCAAGGGGCGCGGCTACAACTGACGGTAGTGGTAGAATAAGTAGGAAGTCAACGACGACGTAGTTTTAACGAAGTGATGGGGAAGAACGAAGAATTACCATGGGATCTGTTTGATCGTTGCCTTCTTCCCGTCATATTTTCACACGCTGCAGCAGTTATTCTCTCAACAATCCTAAACAGCCTCTATATCTCCCAAGTTTCAACTTTCACACTTTTCCTCTGGTTTGTCGTCTCCAGCCTGGGTGCAGTTTTCTTCTATCATAATCTCAAGGTAAAACAACTACAAATATAGTTTTGTCACAATTTCGTACCGATCATTCATATTTTAGCTCAGAATAACAATTATAATAACATTAATGGTGATGTGGGTGATTATGACATAAATTACGAATAGTGATAAGTAAAGGTTTAGTTTCGTCTTTGGCCAACACCATGTTAAGAAGGCTTACACTCTACATGAGTGACTCTTAAACGATGGGATTTGACGGTCAGCTGGGTGCGACGAGGTCTCAGAAATAATATCCTCTCTCCTAACGGCGTCGCAACCCAGAAAAACCTTCTTCATGGTCGCCGTCATAAGAAACTCATATTGAACACAATTAAGTTATACAAAATTTACTTCTGCAGAAAGTTCCCTGCGTTCTAAACACGAACTTTTCAAGTCTAATCGTATTTGTGCCAACAGCAATAATGTTTTATATAATTATATTAATAAAGCTTGTTATCAAACTGTTAAAATATTTAAGTCATTAAGAAATTCCATCCATGATTAACGTAATACTAAAATCTACAAAATTTAAGAATACATTACTTTGGTAAAGAGAAGATTTGTTTTTACTGTGGTAGGACAGTGTTTTTTTGTTCTGATCAAATTGGCCTGTGGCAGGCAAAATGTTTTGGTAGCGAATCATTGTTGTACACTCCGGTACGATGTGGAAGTGAGCTGTCAGCTTCATACTCAGGCAATTTTACTTCCGTGGAAGAAATCATCGGTGCCTAGGAGCATGGAAGTGTTCTATAATGTGCTCGAAAACCTGACTACAAAAATCTTTGCTTCTGTCAGGAATTGACCTTCAATGACCCACCTCAGAGACAGCTGTGTACATACTCCTTTTCGTAAACTTTTGTGAGATATTTGCATTGAAAATGATTTATAAAAGTAAATGCGCAAATGATATTAATGGACCATAACGTAATTTAATGTTGGCGTTTGAATTCACCAAACGATGGAAGAAAAATGTCGGAATATAGAACACATTCTTATTCGTTTTGTATGTTGAAGGTCAGACTTAAAATATTACTGACCTGCTCAGACGCCGTATTTCGCGGCCTTTAAATTTCACTGCATTCGTGGATTTATCTATGTTCATTCATTATTAAATCTAGTTAGAAAGTACAATAAACTTATAATCGCGATTTATCATACTTATATGAAGTTATGTAAAGTCTGTTAATCTTCCGTTTTATCTGTTTTATTATTTACAGAAAAATAAAATAAACCAGTGTTGAACTAACCATATCTGAAGATGTCTTTGAACTCCGTTGATAGTTTTTTGACAACTGAAAATGTACATCCTTCATTTTGTATATTTAACTATGTCGCACTTCGTGCATGCCTGTAGTTCTGTATGGGTGTGAAACTTGGTCTCTGACATTAAGGGAGAAACATATATTGAGGGTGTTTGAGAACAGGGTGTTGAGGAGAATATTTGGACTGAAGAGAGATGAAGTGACAGGAGGTTGGAGAAAACTGCATAATGAGGAGCTTCATAACTTGTACTCTTCTACGAGTATAATTAGAATGATCAAGTCAAGGAAGATGTGGTGGGCAGGGCATGTAGCACAAATGGGGAGAAGAGGAATGCATATAGGATATTGGCGGGAAAGCCAGGAGGAAAGAGACCACTGGGAAGACCAATGCGTAGGTGAGTGGACAATATTAAAATGGATCTTAAATAGGATTGCATGGATTGGATTGATCTGGCTCAGGATAGGGACTTGGGGGGGCTCTCCTGTGACCACGGTAATGAACCTTCGGGTTCCATAAAATGCTGGGGAATTTTTGAGTAGCAGAATTGGCGGCTCCTCAAGAAGGGCTCAGCTCAATGAGTAATTAAGTAGGTTAAACTTTATGCAATGCTAATGTTAAGATACGCCGTTAAATTCCTCCTCTCCCCTCTTTTTCATTATTTGTATTTAATGGGACAGTATTGCGATAATCTTAAATTATGACTCGAAGCGGAAGACGTCAGGCGATATCCTGTTTTAAGCTGCTGTTTCGGAATTAATCTGTAATAAACTGGAAGAAAATTCCGAGTTAAGACGGTACAGACACTCCTGCAGTTCAGATAGTGATTGGTAGGTTATTTAGCGATTGTGTTTCAGTTGCATACTTAATCGTATATGCCTATGGCGTCAGATGAGATGGTCAAATACATATTTGGTCATGAAATCTAATGAGGTGATAGTGATCATTTTCAAAGTACTATGCAGACATTTGATTGGAGGGACTGAGTAAAGCCACGAAAACCATCATAATAGCCGACAGATAACAAAGATATGCCCTGAATACAGAACTATTACAACAACATGCCCGGTACCCCCATAGAGTACATCCGATTAATACTTGGTTGGTTCATCAACTGCATTGTTTATGCAACACTGAATGATATAATAGTTATGTATCAGCTAGGAAAGAAACAATCTTGGTTCGTTTACGCTCCGACCGCTTTGCTCCAAGGGGACATTATCTCGGTTGGGCGAGCTACAGAGCCGATCTGGATAAAGTGACGAAGGAAACATTGTGGACCCTGGCCGGGAATCGAATCCAAATCGTCTAGCACATATCCATCCATTTCCGCAATTTGGGTAATGATAATAAACAAATAAGTAGAGTAGAATATAGTAAAACACGTCGTGTTTACGTTCTATTTTTAAGAGAAACAGTATTCTATTTAAAAACCCCGTTGAATATTGTTGCACTGTAAACTCTGAACACATGGAGTAGAATTAGAGGACACTAATTTTAGTTGTGACCTGAATCTACTTGAGTTGCCAAATTATCGTGACCACTGGCATATTTTCCTATTAATAGTATGGAAGTCATACAGGCTCTGTATCAAATATATTGAGCATATTTAGAGCTACATTCAAGTGACCAGTCACTGTGTTACTGATTGGAATAGTTCCACACAGCAGAATGTCCAAGCGTGACGTTTTGAAGATCAGTGACTTGACAATATCAAATCAGATTATAGTGTTATCCTCTTTCATTCGCGACATTTTTTTCTGGGCTACTGACAGATATAGATTTAGGTCTTCTATATATTTATTTAATTTTAGTTTATTTAAAAACGCTACCACCACTTCAGACTAGATAGCATCAGAAGATTCGATGACAGTGGTAATTTAAAAATGATGTGGAAGAAAGCGGTCACTGCCTTATTTTAAATATCCTGACATTTGCCTGGAAAGAATGAGGGAAAACACGAAATGATATCAATTAATGGGGGATCAATATTTCGGCCGAGACCTTTTATTGGGCTATTTTTTATCGTTCGATCAGTCCATAAGTTAAGGCAGCTAAACATCAGCTTCTCGTCCCGGAATTCCAAATTCAATTGCAGGCCAGTTCATGAGGGGTTTGTGATGGACAAAATGATACTTGGTCATGTTTATCTCGACGTACTTCGTCCCCCCCCAATAAATCAGTCTACGACAGACAATATGTCACATCTTAGATCCTCAGGATTTCATCTGCGACCCGGTATTTAGCTGGACTCAGAGCAAATAAGTTAATTGTTAGGCCGCGCCCTAGCTCAAGCGGTTAGTCGCTAGTTTCCCACCGCGGCGGCCCGGTTTCGATCCCGGGTCTGGTCAAGTGGAATTTGTGGTGGACAAAATGGCGCTGGGGCGGGTTTTCTCCTAGTACTTCGATTTCCCCTGCCAATCTTCATTCCACCAAATTCTCCATCATCATAATCACTCGGGGCAGACTACAATAGGCAATAGACATGTTCCTCTTCCCAACTAACGGAATATCTTGTAAAAAAAATGAAAAATAAGCGAAAAATAACGCACAGAATTCGCGCCGTCAGGTCACACTGTGGAGACCACTAATTCGAATTCTCAAATCGACTTTCCTCACAGAATCCTTCGTGAACTATCTTAATCTTCTCAGGCAAAGAATGCAGAATACCTTTAAATTCGACAATGCGCTTCTTTCATCATTATTGCTAATCTTGCATAAAATTAGTCACCGCTATACTGAATGCTCTTCGTAAGAGTCACTTGCTGCTACGTATCCCTGCATGTGGTGGGTGGGTCATGAACAAGGACTGACGTTTCTTGATCCTCCAAATAAACATCCAGAATTAGATACAATTCTCACGGATCGTCCAGTATACAATTCATCTTAACGACAAAGAAGTTCAGGAAGGCGTGTCAAAACTATGAGTACTTAAAATAATATCGTTTCACTTCACAAGGTCGTTTCATATAATCGAAAGCACTTATTAATAGTTCCCCGTCAGTCTGTCTGTCCAGATTTATACACCAGGCGCTTTCTTCAGACACGTTAAGAGGACTCTTCCTTCTTAGCACTTAGATGTGAATGAATCCTCATAGACTATAATTCTAGCATCTTTATCAAAAACATCAACATTTCGTGCCAGACATATTTCTTTGCAAATCTGTGTTGAGTTATATAAATAGAAGAATATGAGACAAGATCAGTCTAGTATTTCTGGCAACAAATTGGTTTAGTAGTAGTAGTATTTGTGGTCGCTGTTTTATTTCAGTAATTTCGATTGTTTCACGCATTCATTGTTCAACTCCTCCTCACATACCCGCAAGATTCTAAGGACGTGACAGTTCTGTGTTTCTGTTTCAGACTAATCAATAATTTAAATAAATATAAACGCATTGCCTTTTTAAATCTTAATGTTTGCGTCCTCTTGACCGACAGTGTTTTAGCTTCTGATTTCGGCTCGTCATAATATCTGCTCGGTGTTTTTAGTTGTTTTAGTCGTCAAAAAAACAGGCTAATTTTGTTTCTTTATGGCCTTCTCCAGGGCCGGTGAGAAATTAGAGGCGAATCGAGCGTCCCCCTAGAGCGGCACGATTTTAGGGACGGCCAATTTTTCAAATCCTTTTCCTTCATTTTCGTATTTTGGTTATTTCGTGACTCTTGATCGGTAGTAATCTAAACGGATCATAAAAATGTATGTAAAATCGTTTTTAGTTTCTGAGAATTAACGACGCTAGTGACGGATTTCGTCATAGTGTCTGGAAGTTAATTATGAAATTCTGAGGATTTTTATCGGTTTTCAGCTGGAGAGGGTGATAACTTTTCTTTTCCTGGATCAGTTTCAGGCAAGCCGTCTCTGTGTTATAAGGGTAACGCGGAACTCGAATGAACTAGACCGTCGTTGAGACAAGGGATCGACAAGCCGCTATTACAAAGACCGTTTTGTCAGAAATACGCATCTTCTGCACTTGTTGCTTCTTTGTGTGGTATGGAAACCCCGCAACGATTCAGAAATATATTTAATACTCCTAATGACAGAAACTGACGTTGAAGGAATGTATGTTTAATCTTGATGAATGGATCTGTTCAACATCAGACATATTATTATGAAAATAATATTCTAGCTGCTACTTCGAGGACCCGTGAGAAAGGCCCGTAGTTGAATAAACTAGTACAGACTGTATCAGAAAGTGAAGACTGGGTCACAACAATGAGGGAACTGCCCGGCAATTCACTTCTTCTAAGGCGCAGGACCTAGTGCTCGCTCATTTCTTGCTACGTCTAGGGGCAATCCAGTGTAACAAGGCATATTTTTCCTTAGCGATGCACCAGATTAAAGACATACACTCAGAAAATCCTGTAAAATATATCTAAAGATTTGATTCTGTGACAAATTTTGTATTCTTCGCGACATGTGAAGGCATCCCTGACCAAAGGCTGCAGGAGTGAAATCATGTAGGTGTTGTGGAGGTAAGGCGCCACACTTTCCAGACCTCAACAGTAGAAATGACAGATGGAATTCAAGCTTCAACTACTTTGCGTCCAATATAGCCTAATGCATTTATCTACAAATTGTACGGGATGGATGCCCCGAGTTCAATTCCCAGCAGAAGCAAGTGGGTTTTCTCTACTCCACAGCGTCCACACAAGCTCTGGGACCCACCCAGTCTTCTCTCGAATGGGTACCATGGGCTCTTTCCCCGGGGTCAAGGGGGCCGGGGCATGAAGCTTGCCCCCTTTCTTCCATCCAGCGCCAAGGTCAAGAGATGGAGCTAAACTTCCACTCCCCCATACATCTTCATGGCATGGTTCTTAATTAATTAAGCATAGGGACTACTTTACTTTTACCTTTTTTCTGTATATATATTAGTGACAAAACCTAATTAGGTCAATATAATAATTGTTTAACTTTTCATATAACACCATGTTTCAATCAGTTTCCTAATTTTAGTATCTGGAATATGGAAAAATTTCCATCTACCAGTCTCAATTACATTTTTATTTATCTAATTTTTCTGTGAATGAGTAACAATTCTTATGACCCATAAGTATAAGAAATCCAAATATAAGTCTTATTAACTATTGGAATTATTTAGATGGTAGTGCTCTGGGTTATGACACCTTCTAGACTTGTAGGCAGATACCAATATTTCAGAGGACTCTGCTGCCCCCACCTTTCCAACCTTAAGATGGAGACAGTAAGTTCCTCCAAAACGCTGGTATCAACCCAGAATACCACAGACTAAACTCTCACTGCTGTGAAAACATCAAGTCCCACATATTGGTCAATCTAAAGTAATCAAGAATACATTATCATTGTCTCTGAAGTGTCTGAAAGCTACATTCAAAATCAGTGTTTGTACTGCCTGTCTATTTAATGCAAAAATATTCCTCCTTGACTTTATAGGTAACTGCAGCCGGCAAAACAGTTTTAATAACCGACTGTACCTCAAAAATTGGGTATGCAGCTGCTCGCCAATTGGATGATCTGGTAAGTTAGGAACTTAAATACAAATTATATTATCCAGAAAAGAATAAATGACTATACGAGGTATCATGTTGGTTCTAAATCTTAATTACATACAACATGAGTTCATAACATTATATGTCAAATGGTTGTGAGCTGTAGAACCATCAGTCCACACAAACATTGTATTTCCACCATTGGCACACTTTTGTCATTCTGACTATAACTAACAGTATGGAATGGCCGCTCCATAGTTAGTCGCTGGCTTCCCACCGCAGCAGCCCGGTTCTAGTCAAGTGGGATTTGTGGTGGACAAAGTGGAGCTGGGGTAGGTTTTCTCTGAGTACTTCGGTTTCCCCTACCAGTCTTCATTCCACCAAATTCTCCATCATCATAATCACCTGGGGCAGGTACAATAGGCCAATCAGTGGTTGCAATGCCAAATGGAACCAACTGGACACAACCCCTCACTATGCGAATTAAAAATTAACAGTATGGAAACAATAAATTTTGTAGGTGTGAAATTGACTTCATTGTACTTTTCAGAATTGAAAATATGCACTGATTTTTCCTTATAAATGATTTATTTTTCCTAAACACCTTGCAGCATAACCAACTGCAGAATATACATGTTGCCAACTAAAGATTTAAATTTACCTCATGAATGTTCAATTGTCCCAAATTAGGAAACACATAATTGTTTTCTATATGGTCTGTAAGCTAATATATGGGCACTCCAATGAATGACAAGTTGTTAAGTTTTGATAAACAAGGTGTATGAACCAAGCGAGAAATGCCTACTTGCAAGATCAGGAAGTATATGGGGACAATAATGTAAATTGCCCTTAGGAAGACAGGTAATGAGGGTGGGAGGTGGAACGAGGTAGCTCAGGATCATGTACATTGCTGGTCTTTGGTATTAATGACATTGAATCTTTGGGTTTTACTATAGTAGTGTCAGTTTAGTTCTTCCCAGCAAAAATTATTGTTTAAAATATTTCAGTCTTGTTACAATTCATTCAATTATATAATTACCAAAAATACACCAAATATACTGTATAGATATGTGTTTGATATGGAAGAGAGGAATACAGCAGGTTCTGACTCATCCAACTAAAATCAACACAAATGCACCTGTTCTGCTGTAGTGAATTTTCCATTGTTACACAATGTTTTTTTTTTCTGCTAAAAATTTATTTGTAGTTGCGATGGAATGGATTACTCAAAGAAATGCAAAAACCAAATACAGTTTTGTCATTGCAGGTTATCCATTTTGGATAAGGTGATTTTGCCATTATGGAGAACTTTGCCATATATAACCTGTATAGCAGAACTGATTACATTTGGGACAGATGGAACACCACAACTAACCAATATTTTCCTGAGACTAGCATTCAATACAAAATTTGACTGAAAGGACTAGTAATAGTTCACCAACTTTTGGATAAGGAAAAGACTAGGAAAAGAAACCAGTTCAAAAATGTTGATGTGATGATGATGAAGACAGTGACGATATAATGTCCATGATTTATTTTATCCGTCTTCTAGTGCATACATTCATCTATCCCCTCTTCTCACTCTCACTACATGTTTCGGCACAAATGTGCCATCTTCAGGTGCTGATCCAATCCACGACAAACTAGTTCATTGCATGCCTTGTCTATACATACTAAAACATACATACATGAGAGTGAGAACAGGGGATAGATGAATGTATGCACTAGAAGATGGATAAAATAAATCATGGACTTAAATCAGTGCAACAGGACGCTAAAATATAACATGACGATATAATGGTTAACTTTGTATGCTCTCTATGTAGTAAGCAGAATATAAATTGATTCTACACTCTTTCCATTCAGTATTCTCTCAACTGCTAATGGTGTTATTTCAGTATATCATAGTGCTTATCTAACCCATAATGTTCCAGTGCCAAGCCTGACTCATGGTTGTAGTGAAAGGCCAAATGGCTACACTACAACTGAGACTCATTGACCTTTACAAATATTTTTAGCCATATGGTTATGGGCTATTTGTTGTGCCATTTGCAGAACATAGGGGATAATGTCATTGTGAGTGGTTTCAGATTACATAGTAAATTCAGTTAGTCTTTCTGAAGACATAATAGTAAGAGCGAAAGTTGAGGCCACGCCATAGCTCAAGCGGTTATCGCTGGCTTCCCACTGTGGTGACCCGCGTTCGATCCCGGGTCTAGTCAAGTGGGATTTGTGGTAGATAAAGTGGCGCTGGGGCGGGTTTTCTCTGAATACTTCCATTTCCCCTGCCAATCTTCATTCCACAAAATTCTCCATCATCATAATCACCCAGGGCGGACTACAATAGGCAAATCAGTGGCCGCCGTACCAAGTGGACCCAGTTGGACTCCACCCCCCACTAAGCAAAGTAAAAATAAAAAAGAGGGAATGTTTCAGTTAACTGTGGCAATATAAAAATGACTTGTATCAGTAAATTCACCTTCCACTGTTGTACAAAAACTGTGTCCCTTGCATCAGATGTAAGCAATGTATAAGTTTGATAATATGAAGGAAAGTATTCTGCGTTGTAATATGCAAGCCTAATTACAGTAAAAATTAGACAAAGCATGGAAAAGAGATATCTCTAAGATTAATAACCATACCACAATGACATATGATGGAGTGGAATTCCACATATTGTTAACCTCAACATTAGATGAGCAAAGTGATCAGGGTCATACACTGATCATTTTGTCCCTGGAGAGAGACTTGCCAGTACTCATTGAACAGGAGACTGGATGGGCCCTAGAGCCATTCTTGATGTGAAGAAAAGAACCCCATCCTCCACGTATTAAATTCCAGTTGCTTTAGCCTGTAAGCAATCACTTTACTGACTGAGCTATCTGAGTCCTTTATTCATTCATATATTTCCAATTTATGTTATTATGGTATCAGTAATTCAGACTGTAGGCCTGTGGCATCAAATGACTGAATGACAGTGAACAGTGAATTTGAAAGGATGTGGAAGGAAGCAATAAAGGCCTAACTGAAGATACTACCCCTGCATTTGCTTGGAAGGATTGATCCAGCTTCATCAATCTGGTCACATTTTTACTAAATTGGAATCTATAAAAAGTAACACTAAAAGTGTCTAAAATGGTAATTTGTACACATTTAAGAATGTCTGCTATTTTATGTAAACTCTTTACTCAGCTCTTGAACAAGAATGAGTTGTAAAGCTCTAGATTAGACCACCAATGGACTTTAGCATGTAATCAGAACCTTAACACTCCACCATATTACATGTTATATCCAGCGCTCACAATCTATATTATACTATACAAACAGCCAAGTACATCTACATTTCCATTTGGAATCTACTGTCTTCTACAAATATTTCCATCTCAAATTTATGTAGAGACAACTGAAAATAAACTTCTGGTCAAGCTACATCCTATCAGTTGCGATAAATTAGTTTACAATAGATTGCTATGGTCTACAGGCTGTCATTCATTATAGGGATTCACGGTGTTTGCTGGCTTCCAAGACAAGGACAAAGGAAGTAAAAGCGCAAGGAAGCTAAAGGATGAGTCTTCAGGACGTCTGCATACTTTGCAGCTGGATGTAACATCAGAGAAAGAGATATTAGCAGCTGCAGCTTATGTGAAGGAGAACTTACCTCATGGAACATCTGGTAAAGTGGAAAGGATGTAATTGTTCCTCTAGTACTGAAATAGAACATTTAAACAATCCAATGTTTGAAACAGAGGAAAACAACAGTTGAAAGGTGTACTCCAATTTTGAGTACACAAAGCTTCCAAATGCATTCTTGTGATCTGTATGTATTGGTCTCAGTGTTCCTTCATCACATCTCTTCAGTTGTGTAGAATGTTTACAAATGATTTATTTTTTATAATTAATGATTTTTGAAAGGCTGGGGTCTGCTATTACTAAAATATAAGGAACATTCATATGTTTACTGTATGGCATCAACAGACTGTAATGTACTGTGTGAGAGAACTCTCCATAGGTGTGGCGTTAGTGTCTGCTCTTCATAACAGGTATGCAGCTTGGTGGTTGTGTGTGAAATAAAATTGCGGAGCAAATTTCAAGTGTACTGATATCAGGACTGTGATTAAGTTCTATCTGCTCTCAGAAAGAAACTTACATTTGCACAGACCGCCCAGAAAACACCACTTCCATTTCCTCCACTGTTGCATAGGCATGTTGCTTAGCTATGGCTCTAGTATTGCTGCATGCTTACAAAGCTGTTGCTTATCAACAGGCATCTTTACAGAGCTGTTCCATAGCAATGGCTGTCTCTGCTGGCTTCACAGTTCTTGCTTTCAACAACATTCCACACTATGTTGTGACAACTGCCACTGTTACGACACATGGCAGAAGTGTAAATCTTGCCAACAGGGGTGTTTCACATCCGCATTGAATACTGTGGGACAACTGAAAATCTGTGCAAAATGGAGTGGCAAGCAATGAATTTTTGCCACCACACATTTCTTACATCAGAAAAGAGAGTGATGGATTTCTTTAACATTCTTTGATGGTGGACAAATCATAGCTACTTTCATTTGACCCAGAACTGATGCAAGAAATTTGAGTGGTTCCACCCCCAGTCAACATAAAAGGACTGGAGGGGTTCTCATAGTGGTGGCTATGGAGTTCTGTCTTTGGGGACACAATGCTGTGAAGTTTGTTAAAAGCCAACCAATCTTTTGGAGGAATATGTCACCTCCATCTTCAGGGTCAAAGAATAAGCAAAGGAACAAACCAACATGAAGCAGGTAATAAGATAAGCTCTTTTTCTTGCTTGGTTTCTTTTTAGACCTTGAAGATGGAGGTGACACATTCCTCCAAAATGCCAGTGGACTTTCAATTGACTGCATGACATTATATCCCACAAGACACAACTCTTTAGCATGAAAGACGTCTGGCATGACTGAGTTGTTGTTTGAAAATGTGAACATGTTTAATCCTGGGGAAAGAGCCCACGATACCCATTGGATAGGAGGGTGGGTGAACCCCAGAGCCAGTCCGGACAATGTGGAGAAGAGAAATTTCTTGACCCTACCAGGACTCGAACTCCAACCGCTCAGTCATCCAGCCTGTAGCTAGTCGCTTTACCGACTATGCTATCCTGGAGGGACTACAATTAATAACATTCAGAAAAGCAATTTCTCCATGAATTTAATATTTCTTGTATTCAAAATTAGCTCTCCATCTTGCATTTTCACTACAAGCTCTTACAATGTGTTTGGCTTTCTTCAGCTCTCTGTTAAGCACAGTTCTGTGTCATTTACTCTCAACCATATTTCATCTACTGATTTTATTATCCTTCACGTATGCTATAACCCCCCTTGGATTCTTTTCAAAATTGACTTGACTTTCTGCATAACATAATAAAAACACCCAGTCAAATTACAACTATATAATAACCACAGTAAGTCCATCAAAATATTTTTTTAGCTAAATTACTTTATATTCTCAATATTCCAAAAAATTGTGAGTTGTAGCACACCCACACTTCTTTTCATCTGTCTTTAGTTGGTTCTCCTCTGATTTCCAGGGCCCCTTATAAACTAGTTTCTTAAAATCATACTGTCTAGCATAAATATGAACCAAACTCCCAGCTGTGGTTCTCATAATTTTAATCTGATAATTTTAATACAGCATACCATCGAAAAATGTTTGAGTGACTCAAACAATCACTACCGTACACAATTTTCATCATTTCGTATGCTTCTCCGGCTGTTTTGCCTAACTTCAAACAAAATTTGATGTTGGCTCTCTATTCAACCGCCATTTTCCGACGAGCGTCAGAACAATACTGTTACATTCAAGGTCAGAACACATGATACAGTGATAGGTGCACTTTGAAATTATAGACAGCCACAGCTGAAACTTCAAGAATCTTAATGCCACAACTTGCCAGCAGATGGCATTGCAGGGCAAACTTTAGGGGGGGGGAAAGTCCTACCAGATCCTGGACATACCGTGTATGTGTTATGGGATCGAAGGAGTGTTCAACTCTCCTGTCCAAGTATGAACTCACAGAAGAACTCACTGTATTAACTAAATAATAATTATAAAAACTGAAATCATTAACTAATTATTTCATTTACATATCTCTTGAACTTTGATAAAACATCCCTTGTAATAAATGAAAATGTTCTGACATCACATATGCATCTTTGAGTAAGAACTTTAAAGGTTAAGTCATACGCAGTAATGAATGCCAACACCTACATCTTATAACTTCATACTTTAAAAGCAAATAATTAGATTTTAATTTTAAACCTCAGCTAGAAATAAAATCATGCAACACACAAGTACATACTCAAGAATTCAGTTTATCTCTTTAGTATGTAAGCTCAGAAAAATTACAAACTTCAACTGAACTGACAGTTTATCTGTACAATGCCTCCAATGGATCTAAAATACTAGAAAATATGTGAACTGTGAGTGGATGTTCATTTCCATCCCTGTCTTTGGAAACCCCCCCCACTATGCTACTCTCCTCTCTCTCTCTCTCTCTCTCATCTAGCACTTGTCACCTTGCACTTTACCCTACTGTCAAGATACACAGTGAACATTATAATCAGTCGGTGCATAGTAAAACTGTCTAACGTGATCTGGTATCTGAACTTATCCCAGCAATACTCACTTTCTTACTGAAGAAGGGTAGGGGAGGGAGTCCCTAAACTGTGAAAACAAAGGCAGTGCTCTGATTCTTGTCACAGATTTTAAATCCATTGGTCGTGTGTGTATATATACACAATTTCAAAGAATTAAAAATAAAATAAAGAAATAATATTAACATATTTCAATAGATATTTTTTTACATTCCACAGGTCTTTGGGCTCTAGTGAACAGTTCAACGTGGGCCGCTTTTGGTGAGGTTGAATGGATTCCATTCGCTGTATATAAAGAGGCTACAGAAGTGAATCTTCTCAGTGCAATCAGGATCACACAAGTTTTCTTGCCACTCATTCGTAAAACTAAGGGTTAGTAAGGAAACTGAGGAACAAATCCCCGTGAAAATGTAAGCCTTTGAGATCCCTACAAATATTTGCATCTGACACTCCATCTTCAGGAAATTATACCCAAAGAACAGGAATTTATACCACTGTGAAGTTTCATAAAATTCCAGCTTCACCAAATATTACTGAATGATCTGTACAGGTATGGCAGTAACTTCAGGAGTTTAGACATCTCTTTTAAAATACAAACAACAACTAATGTCACATTGTGTGTCTGAAATTTCTTTGTTTTATTCCATCACCACAACAGGTAGTATGGACACACCATACATTCCTCTTTCCTTACATGTTTTGGCTTATTAAGCCATCATTATATATTTGACTTATATTTTTTCTGGTCTTTAAAGTGAATACATTTTTATGAGAATATACGTGTTTTTGTTTGTATGTGGAGGAAAGGGTATGTTTTTTCTAACCTTGTACTGATGCAGTATTTATTTGGTTGGTTTGTAGGTGTATGACTGTGTTTTCTCCTTGTTTGTGTTCCTGAGAATATGTGTTTTCTTTAAGCAGTTAAGTGGGTATGATGTCTTAACATGTCATGCACTACTCTGCATCATAGTGGGGATGGCATCTCTACACATCATGAATGTTTACAACTACACTGTTGTAGATGTAATAACAGTCAGCAATGCAAATTTGTATGTTGTGCTTGTTAGATAATAAAACTAAATAACAATAGATAATAATAAATATAATAATAACACATATGTTTACATACTACTAAAAAAAAGCGGCCTCCGTAGTCTAGAGGTAACGTTCCCACCTCATGACTCGTAGTACGCCGTTTCAAATACCCGGCGGAGGTCGTCGAATTTTTATGGGCAGAAAAATTCAGGGAACAAGTCCTCCGGGAGGGACTTTAAGCCGTAGGCCCAGTGTCGTAGCTTTATGGCACGTAAAAAGAACCTCATATCTCCAAAGGAGGTCACTGAGCCAAATTACGGACGTTTCCCGCCCAACAGCAGTCTCTAATACCTCTGGTAGATGGGGGAAGCATTATAGATACCTCTCAGCTAGTAGAGCCGGTTTCGCTGGCTGGGCGGGACTGATGGTAAGCACCAATACCGGTAGGATATAGAGACTGGTAGAAATCATAGAGGGAAGCACAATACAGGTCTAAGTGCATGGGGAAACCCACCCTCTCCAATAACTAACTAAGTAACTAACTACTACTAAAAAACAAGTATTCCAATATGTAAAGACTGACCGATGTCAGACTACTAGCAGTTGAATACAAGCGAATGTAAAAAAAGTAAAATACCTGATGATGGCTTGAATGAATGAATGAATGAACTATTTCAACCCTTCACAAATCCTACACTTCAAATGAAAGGTAGTATCTTACTTTCAGGGGTGCCCTGACTGTCACCTGCTCCATAAAGTAATGGCCCAGGTGACAAATCAATGATGGCTTAATGAGCCAAGACATGTTGTAAGAAAAAACGAAGGTATGATGTGTCCATACTACCTACTGTGGTGAGAGAATAAAATAAAGGAAACTACAACATGTGACCTTGTGGTTCATCCAATGAATTTCAGTGAAGGTCTCAGATGTGAGAATGGCCTGACCAACTGCGTATGTTTCTACATACCCTCAATTCTAATAAAGTTAATAATTGATGAATATGAGGAATACGTTTGACCATCCTCAGATACTGCTTAGAGAAAGACAAAGAAAAGAAAAAACACATATGACATCTGAAGACATGACTGAGGAATTCAGTTAAACATCCCATCATGATATTAAAATTTTGCATGTGTGTCTATATATATACAGGGTAATTCATAAGTCCCTCCAGAAATTCTAAACTGGACAGTGCAACAACCAAGACAGACACAGCAGAAAGGAGCATTTCAGTTGGTAGATAATCTCTCGAAGTTTGTTTGGGTAATAGGCACCATGGCATATTTTCAGGTTTCACCACTAGCGGGCAGTCATGACGAAACATGGTGAGGACAGGGGATAAGAAAGCGTTGTGTCTTGGAATTTGCCAAAACTGAGTCAATTGTGATGGTGCAATGGAGGTTTCGAACCAAGTATCACATAGAACCACCTACAGACAAAACAATTCATGGGTGGTACATGAAATTCCAGCAGAGTGGCTGCCTGTGCACTGCAAAATAAACAGGCTGGCCAGGGCCATCAAGCATGTTACCAGTATCAACTACCTGGACCAGCTGCAACTATGGCTAATGCCACAATTATAGGAAGATAGCAAGGACTTCATTTTCCAACATGACAGAGCCCTTCCATATTTCCATTTTGACGTCCATGCTCACCTCAGTGCTAATCTTCCTGGTCACTGGATTGAGCATGCTTCTGACTGTGACTCTCCTCTTCTTCCCTGGTCTCCACAGTCATCCGACCTAACCCATGATTTTTTTCTATGGGGTTACATCAAGAATCGTGTGTACGTATCCTCTATGTGATGCAATTTACCACAGGATCATGAAGACAGTCCCTGCTATTGACCATGAGATGTTGCAATGTGTGTGGCAGGAACTTGATTACACGATTGATGTCTGCCACGTCACCATGGGTGGATATATCGAGCACCTGTAAGGTAGAACAATCTCTCTCCTTTTGTTGACAGCCCCCACCCTCCTGTCATGACCATCCTGGCTACTGTACAGCAGAGTTCAGAAATCATGGAGGGACTCATGAGTTACCCTGCATATAGAAAACAATCAAATTTTAGTCTGAAGAATGATACACAGGTTTACAGCCATTCAGTGGGAACTAACAATCAGTACATTCTACAGGGTAATGTTACCATAATCAAGTTTACCTTTACCATGACTTTTATTGTTGTTGTTAACTCCTCTTATAGGTCGTGTAATAAATATTGTAAGTATTCTTGGCCGCATTGCAGCACCTCTCCGTTCTCCATACTGTACAGTTAAATTTGGAATGGAAGCTTTCAGTGACTGCCTCCGACTGGAAATGCGACGTTGGGGAGTAGATGTCATTGTAGTTGAACCTGGTGATTATACCACTGGTGAGCAAAGCCCTTACATAATATACATATTTCAATATACCACCAGTAACCAAAACCCTTATTTCAATATACAAGGAAGAGCCAAGGAAAATTATTAAAGTAACTGGCTATGGGCAGGATGACCAGGGTTTCATTTCCTGGAAGACAAGGATTTTTCTCTTCACTACCATATCCAGACCGAGCCGGGATAGCTCAGTTGGTATAATAACAGGTTATGGGCTGAGTGGCTGTGGCTTGATTTCTGGTAAGCGAAAGAGCTTTTTCTCTACTCTA
>NW_019723314.1:162917-191661 GCF_002891405.2 Cryptotermes secundus | reverse complement strand
GGGGGGGGGGGCTTTTTCCTTGAGTGAAGCAGCTGACACGTAAAGCTGACCACTAACCTCCATTTAATGTGGAGGTCAAGAATGATGGAGCGTTTATTTATTTTTATTGCTAGTGGGGTGGGACTAAGTCCCTTGTACTGTGGCCACTTCTGGCCTATTGTAGCAGGCCCAGATGATAGGTGAGGGTGTTTGTGGAGCAATTGGTGGAATGAAGATTGGCAGGGGAAACCGAAGTACTCGGAGAAACCCTGCCCCAGCACCACTTTGTCCACCACAATTCCCACTTGATCAGACCCGGGCTGCTGTGGTGGGAACCCAGCGACTAACTGCTTGAGCTATGGAGTGGCCCATGATGGAGCTTTTCCTCCCCTTCCCCATGTGTTCATGGTGTAGTGCTTAATTAATTAAGCACAAGGACAACTTTACCTTTACCCCTATCATATCCAGACTAGACATGGGCTCTGTCTGCAGGTGTAAAGTATGAAGATTACGAAGGTGACTCACTGGCATATACAGCTGAGGTTAAGAATGTGTCAAGGTCTATCTCCTGTCCCCGATATGTATACAGTGGCCGTCTTGTAGTGCACTCAGTTTCACCTGTTACTTCACGACATGTTTCGGCAACATAGTGCCATCATCAGGTGCCCTAATTACGCTAATCTATTGCATTGCTTCCCATTATATGTCTTTGTAAAATCATTTAAAAAGTATTTAAAAGGGCGTATTCGTCAACTATAATAAATTTACACACACTAAAAAAAATGTTAAGATTATTCGTCTTATGTGTCTTAATTAAAACTTGCATGTGGTTCTTCCACTATGGGGGTCGTTTTTCTTATATTCTGTGTAAACCGTGTCTTGTGATGTGTGTTCCCTTTTTAGCTGCGAGTGTCCCCTGTATGCCTTTAGAGCATGGTGCATAGTTGTAAGGGCTACTCTATCTATCTTCTAATATACATGGTTCTTCTTTGAATATGTATGATCTTATTTCCTATCCCTAGTCCTATTTACTTTTAGACCAATTTAATTTACATATTATTCCATAAAATATTTTCCTGGTAATAAATTCTTCCTTTAAATCTTCTCATTATTTACATATTTATAAACAAATGACTATTTATTTTTAGGAAAAACTTGGTTTACAGACGAAGTACTACTGGCACAAGCAAGGCATATGTGGAAATCAATGAGCAAAGAAGCACAAGCTGAGTATGGAGAGGATTACTTTGAACAGTCAGTTCGAAGTCTGGAAACATACACAAAAGGAGAAGTATGTTGATGTACCTGGCAACCCAGAACTGCAAACACTTGTTTAATTAACACATTTTCTGGCAAACTAGGCACTGAAATCATACCTTAACTTGTTGGTCATTTCAACAATGTATTTAAGGCTGATCTTTTGGTTGATACAAATGGAATTGGTTGAAACAATTTCACCTTCATGTACAACACTTCTATCTAGCAATTTACAAGTTCTCATAAGTTTAACACAATCTAAAGAATTTAAGTAGCATTCATAAAATAATCCTACTATTTTGGCATGATTTCACACTTCTGCTAGGGAAATAATATCAAAGTTGCAGAAGACAGTCTTACTATGCAAACAGTTGGTAACAGCAGAATGAAAATGGTGGACATTTTGATTGACCAAAGAACAAAAATGAGTGTAATAAAGTTTATCGAGGAGCTAGATATTGCATAAATGATTTTATTTTTGTTAAGTTGGCTGAGGTAATGTGCTACAAGGTGGAAGGTCATAGGTTGATTCCCAATGAGTTCGTTGGATTTCTTAATCAACCTAATCCTTCCAGCCGCACTATGGCCCTGGGGTCAACTCAGGCTCTAACAGAAATGAGTACCAGGAATCTTCCTGAGGGCAAAGATAGGCCAGCACATAAGGCTCGCAACCTTACTGCTGTCTGTAAGCTGACTGTCTAGAAAATGTGGGAGCCTCATTGTCTCACAACCCAATGGGCCTTCATAGCCTATCACAGGGGTAGCTTTATCTTTACCATTATCACAGTCACTGTAAAATTTATTTTAGGGGAAGGTACTGTTTTAAAGAGGAATGGCCCTTCCATGCTATGTAGAAAATGGACTTCCTGAGGCAGGAAATAATTTGAAAAATTTTGAAAATTTTTGGTTGTCTGTACTTTTATTATACAAGAAATATATAAATTTATAAATTAGGAATTCTGTTTTCTGAGCTATAACAACACATGGCCTGCTCAACGCAACCATCATTATTGAGGGATATACATGTATTACCTCCATCTTCTGGGTCAAAGAGTAAGCCAAGCTAAAAGCAGTAAGAAGCAGATAGCAAGCAGCTCTATGTGCTAACTACTTCATGCTAGTTTCTTGCTTGACTTATTCTTCAACCTTGACGATGGAAGCAACATGTTCCTCCAAAATGTTGGTTGACTCTCACGCTGTTATATCCCGTAAGACAGAACTCTTCATAACCACCACAGTGAGAATCTAAACCCCACATCTACAAATTAATTCTTCTGATAATGGCTCCAAAACGTACAATGGAATAAAGATTTTTGTGTTAAAGTAATGCCTCTAAAGTGTTTCTGAATGATGCTCATAAACATAAAGAGGCCCAACGCAACACATGAATCAATCAAATTTTCTTCAAAAAAGGGTGCTTGTGGCATTGTCACATATCTGAATTTCATTCAGAGCATAGATATTTCAATATCTGTGTACACTTTTCATCATTATACTGATCATTACAGTCTTCCAACTTATGAATTCTGATACAGACTGGACCACAATTTCTATTAAATTGTAAGAATGATTCTAGGGTTGAATAAATTTGGAGAATTATGCATAAAATCTTTTGCTGAATAAAGAAGTTCAAATTTGGATAAAGAATGCACCCTGATAACAACATTCAACTGAACAAAGTAGATTTAAAGTTGGTAACTGTCACAAAGATAACAATTCCTTGAACTTTATCTGTCTGAAATATTGTTCTCTAATTGAAACTGCTCAGAATCTAGTTCAAAGCATTGTACAGCCTCTGCAATGAAATAACTATTGACGATATCTCCAATACTATAAGCGGTTAAGAGCCGGAATTAACATTTTACCAGGTGCTATACAGTCTAAATATCAAGTTGCCATTAAATAACCGACAGAAAAAAACTGACATATTACAGTTTTTTTTTAATGCTAGTGGGTTGAGACTAAGTCCCTTGTACTGCGGCCACTTCTGGTCTATTGTATCAACCTCAGATAATAGGTGAGGGTGATTGTGGAGCAATTGGTGGAATGAAGATTGGCAGGGGAAACCAAAGTACTTGGAGAAAACCTGCCCCAGCGCCACTTTGTCCACCACAAATCCCACTTGACCAGCCCCGGGATCAAACCCGGGCCACCACGGTGGGAAGCCAGCGACTAGCCGCTTGAGCTACAGCACAGCCTGACATATTACAGTTAATGTACTGGTAAGCAAATAATGATTTAACACTTTTACTACTTATTAACACAACAATCCCTCTAAAGCATATTATTTTAATCTGAGGTATATTTGTTTATGTAATGTAATTCCTTGATTTTTTAGGAAATGGATCTGACACCTGTGCTCCGTTCCCTGACTGATGCTGCGTGCCGCACGTTCCCCCTACCTCGTTACACATCTGTCACTCGTTCTGAGAAACTGCAGGCATTTGTGGCTGACCACCTACCACGCTCTGTATATGATATTATATATACATGAACACTTTTATTTTTGGAAAAATGTCAATGCTTCTATATCCAAAATATAGATATCATTCTCTCAGCATTATAATTTGATCTTTCAATAAATAAAAATTAATGTGAACATGGTTCTTGATATATTTAAAAATGAGCACAATTATTGTAATTACCTAAATTATACTGTCTGTCATGTACCTGTAACAATGGTCATACCGGCTTAAGAAGAAATTGCATGATTGCTACGTACTGCAGTAATATTAAGGTAAAACAAGGAGACCATTACCACAAATAGTAATAATACGTATAAAAACAAAGGACAAAAGATAAGAATGGGGAAGTTAGAAATAAAATGGAAGGATGAGAAGAAAGGTCTTTGCTGCATTTTGCCTCATCAAAGTCAAATTGTGTGCAGTGCCATAGTTCTGTTTCCCTTTTCCACCTACAAGTAAACTGCTTCAGGAGCTGGCCTAAGAAGTAGCATTGGGCTGGTTTTTATCTGTAAATGATTCTTTAGATACATCAAAAGGGAACTAATGTTTATTAAACTTCCACAAAGTTAAGGATGGTACATGAAAATGGCTCTTCTTTGTCTGCTGTAGATATTCCACTTCAAAGTGTTCAAGAGTTGTGAGATGAATAAGTTCATGACTGTAATAAGGCATGGGTGTTACTCATCTATAAAATTTGGACCAAGTTTGAAATAAGGCAGTTCTTCTTCTCTCTTTCCCAGCATTTTATGGAACCCATTACCATGTTTTCAAGGGCCCCCCACTGGTCCCTATCATGAGCCAGCTCAATCCAATCCAAACCATCCCATCCTATCTCTCCAAGATCCATTTTAATATTGTTCACCCACCTACATCTTGGTATTCCTAGTGGTCTCTTTCCTTCTCGCTTTCCCACCAATATTCTACATGCATTCCTCTTCCCTCAATTCGTGCTACATGCCCCACCCATCTCATCCTCCTTGACTTGATCATTCTAATTGTACTTGGAGAAGAGTACAAGTTATGAAGCTCCTCATTATGCAGTTCTCCGAACTCCTGTCACTTCATCTTCTACATAGATTTTACACATCCTGCAACTAATTAGGAAAATTAAATAATATGCATCCTATTTCTGGAACAGTCTTCTGAGTTAGACGTCTGCCATTCAGGCCTTTTCTCTGCCTCACTAAGAAGCTTGAAGATGCACAATAATAATTACAAATAAGAGGTCCTTCAGATTCGTACCACGCCATTTTCCTGGGATTCTAGATTTCTCTGGACACAAACTCGTAGCCTGTGGTGTGTACAGAGTTGAAGATTTTTATTCCATGTGGAAAAGCATAAAAAGCAGTGCTCTGCTTATGAACACCATATATTTTACCTTTCAGTCGCGACAGATCTGCGTGCCTCCTAACTGCTAGTTGTAGAGAAGTCAGGTTCGGAATAATGCCGCATTAGATCTTCTACTTCATATTTTCCGCTGGATGATTTTTGTAACATTTGTGGAACAAAAAATTTAAAGAATCTTACAAATGGCATTAGAGTTTCAATAACTGAGTGACAAATTAAAGGTTTTGTGACCGTCTGTACTAGTACTCTCCGACTTCAATATTACATTTTAACTTCAATGTCTGGGTGCTTTTACGAGTCTAATGCCAATAAAATTGTTCCCAGAGGTCCCAGAGCCAATTTCATCCCGAACGTATATCAGACGAATGCTAATGTAAAAACGGATCGTTTAACTGAGGCTATGCTTTTTACCTCGGTAATAGCGACGACCCCTTCCTCTTTCGCCGGTACAGCTCCTCGCACGCGCGTCGTTGTTTCATCAGTGTCACAGTTGGTATCGTTGGTAGCTTGGTAGTATTCGGGAATTCGGGAATTCGGGAAGCATGGTAAGCGTATGTGGGTCTTATTCGGATTGAGAAGACGTAGACGTAAATTATTAAACAATGAAAACCGTATGAATTGCTGTTGTATGCATCTGCGATTTGGCGCTTAATAGCACAGCGGATTTTGCATAAAGGTAAATTTCTATCCTTTCATTAAGTTTGCAGCTCTGTGTTTATTTTAGGAACAAAAATTAGGTGGAGGTGTGGCTATTTGATTAATAGGTAAATGGATTTTGTTGATGACAGTTTTGTATCAGAACAAAATTAGGGCATATACGTATCATTCGGTATTGACTATGAACAGAAATGATTATAATGTATACGGATTTCCGTTCAATTCTGTATAAACACGAATCCCAGTGTGTTGACCTATCCACATTTTATATACTTTTGTAAGACATGTTATATTAAATTCACCGAATAACAGCAGAATTGTGAATAATTAACAACATACCTATGAGGTGGAGTTGAGTAAAGTATATGGGTTGCGAGGTCGTCGCCACCGAAGCAAGTATTGATTATATGAGGCGTGTGGGGGTAATGACCCAGGCCGTCTGTAACTGACCTGCCTCAAATAGCTGCCAGAGTTCACACTTCTAGTCTGGTTCGGATAGTGACAGGACCTGTCTCAGTACCCTCTGCCTGTGAATTCTGTCAAGTATTGGTCAGCTAGGTGTTTGAAGTGTTCAAGGTAAAATCAGTTCTTTATGTTGAAGTGACATGTAATCTACTATTTTCATATTATCTAAGAATCATGCATTGGAAGTGACATGTCCCATAGTGTCAATAAAGTGTTTTGCATAGATCTCATTTTTGCAGAAGCAGTTTATTTATAACCTTCAAAATTTTCTGAAACTTGTAATTCTCCTGAAATGGATAGATTTTTTCAATTTGTGTATGCATTTTTGTTCATTTGTTCAATTTATTTACGTTCTGTAAATCAAGACACAGGTAGACACCATAGGATATGGAACAAGTCAATACAATATAAATACAATGACATCTGTACAATAACAGTCAAGTTGAAAAATTAATAAGATTACAAATTACATAAATATAAGTTAATTGTACTTATGCATCACAATTTGATTCTGCTAACAGAAACAATGTCAATGAGTACATCGCTAATAAGTAATAAGATTATAAATTACATAGGTACAAGTTAAATATACTCGTGCATCACAATTTGAGCCTGCTGTCAAAAACAGTGTCAATGAGTACATCATCAGCGGTTATAAAATATGTAAGTAACAGTAAAAGCAAGCAAGCAAGCAATCTCCATTCATACATTCATATGCAATCCATAGACCCCCATAAGGGAGACCTGTGAATACAGTAAAATACAGTCAAAAATGGCAAGTGGGACAACAGCATAGATAAAAATATTCTTCCAATGAGTATAATTTAATTACTAGTATACAGTTACTTTATCTCATTGGCTATAATTTATTTATTCATTCATTCCTTCCTTCATTTACACTCATCAAGCCTTACTTGGCTGGTAAACTAAAATAAACAGTGACAACAAAACAGATTATGTGGCTTGCCTGGGTACAGTTAGACAAACACAGTCAAACACATATTGTCAAGACAACTCCCAATATAGTCATTAAACTGCTATGCAAGCATGCGTCAAACTATCAACGAATAACACTGCAGTAATCAAGAATGAAATGTACTGCCACTCGTTAAGCATGTAATGAACCAGGATCTTTAATCAGTATTGTGGTTAAAATATTCCTCCAGTGAATAAAATTAATTTAGGAGTAGAAACCTATTTAAAGCAAATTTAAATTGTTTGATATCATGAGCTGTGTTATTTATGCTAGGAGGGAGTCTGTTAAAAACCTTGATACCAAAATAATATATTCCGTTTTGGAATGCTGACAAATTGCATGTAGGATAGTGAAGGTTATTGTTGTGTCTTGTATTAATGCTATGAATTTGAGAGTTAGTTTTAAATTGTTCTCTATTTTCGGCCATAAATAGCGAGAGAAAATATATACTGTGATTGGAGGGACAAAATTTTCGGTTTCTTAAACAATTCCCTACAAGAGTCACTTTTCCTAGAGTTAGTGATGATTTGTACTTTCGATTATTTACTGTTTTTTTTTTTTGTTCTTTTGTTTTAAATAAAAATCTTCATCCATACTGGTGAAGAATATCCATATTTTGTTCCTGGGCTTTCTAGCATTATATTCTGTTCAGTCTAATGTTCCAGAGACTTTCATAAAATGGCTGGAAGAAGAGATTGTTTTCCTGAGCCACTGGGTTATTTCTGTGTTGCCTATAACACCTACAGTGATTGGAGGAAATTAGCTATTCTTGAAAACAAACACGAAAACTGATTTCAAACTTTGCGGATAGTTTTTTATCAGAAACTTCCTACAACACATTGAAAGATATTTTGGACCATAGGTTTCTCAGTAGACTTTAAATTTTCCATTTTATCAAAAGATTGAACTGTGAGCCTGACAAATTTAAAACTTTATAAATGACTCATATTGTGGTGTTCAGGATTATGACACCAGAGAACATACTGCCTTGTCTTCATGGTAGTGCAGACACAAATTGTGTGTGCTGAGTGTAACTTTTCTTTTAATTAAAAGGAAAGAAGGGAATATGAGCAGTGCCATCTTCCACTGAACACATAAAAGCTGACATTTATTCACACAGTCTGCTCATTAAGAAATACTGTACAACATTTGTACCAACAAATGAAGCTTGAAATATGTTCGGCAAAACATGTTGTTCACTAGTATCGGAAGTCCATGAAATTGATAGAATTCTCACTACCCAAAAAACAGATTCTGATATAGTTGACAGTAATTAGTCTATTAACTCATTTTCCTAGGTCAGCAGAGAAATCAGTCAGACATAGATGGACCAAAATACTGAAAATTCCCAGACGGGAAATGGGGTACCTTTCAAAGTTGTTGACTTGACACGAGAAAAGAGGAAAGGTGTTGTGGCAACCACATTGCAGGACCTTATCGTTCGTGGTAAGTGTTGTCAGTATACACTCTTCCTAACCAAGATAGTCTCCTTCAAAAATGTTATTCATAAAACATTTCAATTTTTTTGTGCTGTTCGTAGCTCGTGATAAAATGGGTCTTCCAAAGGATATTCCTGTGAAGATTGTCTTAGAGCAAGATGGTACAGAAGTTGATGATGACGAGTATTTTAGTACAATGGAAAGAAACACCACTCTTATGGTTCTAATTAATGATCAGCGATGGTTACCTCCAGGAAAATTACCCAGGTGAGGATAAATTGTTCAAAAGTATATGTAATGTACTGAGTACTGGGGACTCCCTCTTTGCGGTAAAGTCTCAGCTTTGTTATATGAGCTATTGTGCTGTTAACCCCCCCCCCTCCTTTCTTCCATGTTCCTCTCCAATCCTGCATGTTATTGAATAATACAGGGTTATTCATAAGTCCATGAAACATTTTTAAAATTTACAATAAATAAACTACGCAATGGATACCAAATTTTGTTACACTGAAATAGGGATAAATTCACCAAGTTCTTTTTACATAGTTCACAGATGCTCAATGTGTCCATCTTTGCTGATACAGCAGACATCTATGCAATAATCCATTTTGTCCCACACCCATGTCAGCATATCACGGTTGACGAGAGCCACAGCAGTGGTGATATGGTTGTGAAGATCCCTGAGATTAGCAGGCAGTGGAGTCTTTTAACAGAAAAAACTTGGAGAGATTCATTCTCTATCGGTGTAAGAATTACCATGATCCAATGCCTAGTTTATTTGTTGTGAAGTTTTAAAATGTTTCACAGACTTATGAGTAACCCCGTATACAGAGGCCAGTGTTTAATGCTGTCTCCCATGAATAACACGTATCTACATTAAAATATTATCAGTACTCACGAGATGAACACGATACACTTGAACAAAGAAGACTGCTTGCTCATTGGTGACCTACTGCATACCTTATGTTCAAGCAGTATGTTTTCGCTCTACAATTCATTACTGTGATAATCAGAAGCTACATAATGCATAATGACAATGATTAAATAAATCCCACACTTACAAATCTTTATATATATATAATAGTGGTGGGTGGTGACAGTTGCGTAAGAAGCGTATATGCTTATTTTTAGGTACCAAATAATAGTAGATGAACCAGATTCTAGTGGGATGCATACCAAAAGGAATTTAGGTGGTTTGGTGGAACGGTTACAAGGTGATCTTACTCATATATCCATGCTTGGTGGAAAAGATCTGGAGTTATTGAGTGATATGGATCCTGAAAGTTTAGCAGACATCATGCCTGATAAGTAAGTACTAGGAAGGCTTAGGTAATTTCTTTTCCCTTTTATATTTCACTAGAATTAATTGTATGTGGTCCTGGAATGTGCTTTGTTGATCAGAAATAATTTGGAAAGAAATATATTACAGTTGATGCTCTAGTCTGCATATATTTACATTGTAACTATTATTTTCTTGTGTTTGTATGATGTGTAATTTGTTTCATCCTTTGTATATCTGCTCATCTGTATAAGGTTCTCTGGAGAGATATCTTATATATTATAATGGAGTTAGCAGATATTATCAGATTTGTAAGTAGTTGAAGATCTTGAGTCAGATTCTAATTTTTCTCAGGCATCCTGTTGAAGTGCTCCTGAAATTATGTATGCAGAGCAGGAAGCTTCCAGCAAAGACCAAACATTGGGAAATGCTAGGATAGTACCTATACCATTTAAGGTTCTCAGTTGGACTCAGTAGTGTAGTCCCAGAAATCACGTTCTGAACAAATGTCAGACTTTGATAATCCCAGCAATTCTAAAATTGAATTTAGCAAATTGGAATTGGTACTAGTTGTTTGTTATATGTTTGCTTGAAGGAATTCCTTTCTTTGACTGAATTTGAATTAAGAAATGTGTCATACAAGAACAGTTTGTTGATGCATTTTAAATTAAGTTTGCTGACAACTGTATATTAGTCATATTTATGTTTCCTGAAGTAGGCAGGTTATGAAACAATTTTTGCACTTTGTCTCTAATTCAGCACTTTAAAAAATGTATAAAATCTTCACAAATACATTTTCAGTTGTTGCATGGGTAGAAATCAGGTGCGTCTTGATTCTCATTTTCAGGGCTTTAGATGCATGGATGATGCTATAGTTCCAGTCAGTAAAACTCTTTGTCTGCAAATGCAAGCAGCCCATCTATAAATATGGTACAGGCTTAAGAATCAACTGTTGCCTGTTCCAGCAGAACCTTCCTAGAGCAGCTGAAGGAAGCTAGTGGAAGATTCCTGTCAGAAAAGCGACAGGCTCAGGAAGCCATGGAGTTGCTCAAACTGTACCATGCCTCCCAATAGAAGGAGCATATGAAAGTAAAATTGGGCACATAGTCTGAGGTATGAATGGGGACTTCCCTCGCCCAGAATTGGGTGAGTTACATTTTGTACATAACTTGTTTGCAATTACTTGCCTGGTGTGTATCAGTAATTTGTAGCAACTGGTATAAATGTTTAACTACCCTTTTTCTGTAGGGTGCAGGTATGATAGTGATATCAAGATTTTAAACATTTTTTTAACAATGTAAAGATATAACAATCATTAAATGTGCATTAAGAAGTGTTTGCTCCAAAATTTGAATCACCAGATATACGTTGCTCATAAAAGTACCCATATTTAATTCGTTTAAAGTTACCATATTACTGTTAAAGAAACCGTGTTGGTTTCCTTACAGTGAGTGCTCCATATATAGATTTTCCAATATGTACAATATATATCATCATAATCATTACCACCACCAATGTGTCATGATTTTGTATTGTGTATATTGTAAGTAATGAATTCTTGAATGTTTTACTCATAAAATCTTTACACAGTGGTTTAAATATTTGTGTTCTTAATATTATTACAAATGTAACACCAATATTTCTTCCCCAAGAAAAATGTACATACTTTCAAAACAGTTTCCAGTAGGTGTATACACACATTTTTTTTAAATTTCTTGTGGCATTTATATTTCTTGGCCAGTTAGGAAAAAGGTAACTATCAGTTATTCTTAGCTTTCCAGTTCTGGTTTGCTTTTGCAAACTTCCAACAAGCTACCATAAGGTTACTGCGGACTTCAGTCCTACTGAGTTATGCAGTGCTGCTTTCACATTATTTTGTTGCAGGGTGATCATGATACAGTTTGATCTAACATATTTACTAGCATGTAGCTCAGTGACTTAGAAGCCACTAATGGTAGCTTCATTATTTCAGATGAGGCTGACCAATAGAATGCTGTTCATCATATACAGCACAAGTATTAAGGGGTCAGTCCTGGAAACTGAACTCTATAGTCCCCACAGTCACATATCAATGTCAGAACGTTAATTAATTATAATCTGAATTAATGTTTCAGTTATTGTTTGCTGTTTTGATCAGTAAACTTCAGTTCAAAGCAATGTATTTCACAAAATATAGGTGCATTTAGAATGGGTGTGGGCCCATAATTATTTAAATTCAAAGTTTTCTAGCATTATTCTAAGTAGTTATATAGCCTACATTTATTTCTCTTTATATATGCCTATCATGCTGTGATTAACCTTTATTGTCCAGGATTAGAGGATATAAATCTGCTACTACAACGCCAGCAGCTTGATTTTAACTTTCCAATAATTGGATTTATATTGCAAACAGTGTGACACTGGGCCCACTGGACCCATGCATGTGCTGATACAGTTGTGAGAAGCACAGACAATAAAGGTTACTTTGCTTTTATTGTGACATCCCATGCAACCAACTTCACACTGCCATCCATAATCTTAAATAATAAAAAGGAAAATCGTTTTTCTGGATGAAGAATTACAGTCAGTTGTAAGAGTATTTTTTTAAGCAT
The DNA here is from genome assembly GCF_002891405.2 of Cryptotermes secundus. Classification (NCBI taxonomy): domain Eukaryota; kingdom Metazoa; phylum Arthropoda; class Insecta; order Blattodea; family Kalotermitidae; genus Cryptotermes; species Cryptotermes secundus. The sequence continues at coordinate 179,206 of NW_019723314.1, read as the reverse complement.
GATGAATCAATTTGTCATATAACTTGCATATCTGTGGTACAGCTGACATCCAGTACTGATGTACTCTACATACCACACCAGAATATCCCTGGGTGGACTAGGGCAGTGGTTCCCAACCAGCGGTGCATGCACTCAAGATATGTTAAATGTTATTAGGAACATGTAATAAAATGAACTTCTTGGTACTTGTAGAGCTTCTTTAATGTTTACAGACTGCACCTACCATTTTCTTGGAGAAAAGGTGTCATAAAAGTGTGGGAACCACTGTATTAAGGTAAAGCAGGGTGTTGAAACCTCTCATTTTTGTGTAATAGTACTCGACACAACTAGGAGACATATTGTTTTCTTTATTGTTGTGTATGCTCATGATACAGTGAAACTTGTCTATGTTGGTCCACTCATACTCAACCAAATTAAGCTTGTGACTGACATTTTTCTATGTAGCCAGTATAGGAAGGTGAAAATGTTGTCACAGGGTTTGGATTGATTATTGAACTACAAATTCTTGTAACACACTTACTATTCTACACAATTTGGAAATACGTCTGCAAGTAACTGCTGTTTCTTCTCTACTTGTTGCTTGGTAGTGGCTTTTAACAGTGGGGATTCCTTCTACTGCTTCTGTGCTCAGCAGTTCCTGTCCTCACTGGCTGGTGAGTGTCTGCTAACCATGGTACTGAACAGAACATAATTTGCTGCACGGTCGTCCATGGTTTAGGATCCTGTTGGGACCCATGACCATATTTTTGTGTCTTCTAAGACATCTGTGTCTTTTGAAATGGGAGCTCTTTGATGAGAGGAGGAGTTGATCCTGTTGGTTGGTTGTGTAAATTGCTGCTGGCCTTTGCCAATATGGTCATTTGGTTCTGGGCCCTGTGGGACCTATGACTGTATTTTTCTGTCTCATGACTTTGACTGGGTCATGTGACCCTCTTCCATGTTTTTGGTTTGGTCTGGTAATTTGCTGCTGGTCTTTGCCAGCATAGTCATTCTTGGTGGGGAGAGCAGTGATTATATTTTTCTGCCTCACAGCTCATGTTGGCTGGTAAATTGCTGCTGGCCTTTGCCAGCCCAGCCAAATAGGTAAACAAATGATGAAAGTAAAGGTATTTCACTTCTGATGGGGAGGCTCAGTGGCATGCCCATTTCCCGCTTATGCTGCACATCTTATGTCTTCTCTGAGAGCACAATTCCAGCTTTCAGGTGTCGTGTCACAGTATGTACAGAATCATCGCATTAAATGCAAGAAGGTGGGAAAGATGGATATAAATGAACGCGATTTATCTGGTTTCATAAAAGCGTGGTCAATTATGGCAGGTGGCCAACTTCACAAGTTTCACTGTAGTGTAATTAGAATTATTATCAGAGTAGTTGGAGGCTGTGTTTATTCTATGTTATTACTGTTACTGAACCTCTTATGAAATATAGATTTTTCCCCTCTAGGAAAGACTGCTTTTTTTTTTAGTATGACTTAAGTCTAATTGATGCACCAATTATATGTATACTGAAGCTGATACAGTAATGTGCAATGGTCCAGACTCCAACCATTCATCATATTATCAAAAGAGAAATACACATCACCTTTTTAAATTACTTTGACCACAGATCATTTTAAAAGTGGGTTTTGTTTCAGGCAACTTTAAAAAGCAGCTTGATGGCTCAGAGTTAAGTGACTGTGGTCTGTGAAGTGGCATATAACAGAATGAATGTTAACAAGTTTCTGTTTAGGAATATGAAAGAAACAGAACACAAGTTATTAGTACAGGAAACTGGGGCAGATTGAAGTAGTCTGTTTAGTCCATGATATGTTACGCATATATATACATACATAATAATTTCATAGAATCTTTATATTTGAGGCCGTTGTCTCACTCTAGAACAAGTTTGTTGGGAGCTTATTTACATCTTCCTTTATTTTTTTAAGATGTTTCTCTTACANTTTTTTTTTTTTTTTTAGGATTCTGTCTTCATTCATTCCTAAGATGTGTCTGTACCATCGTATTGCGTTCTTTATTAAGTTATTTTTCTGTTGTTTAATTGTCATTATGTCTTCTGGTTTTTCTTTCTATAATTTTTAAAAATCTTGTCCTTGTCACCGTTAGTGTGCTAATATCTGCTTTCGTCCATTTCATTTATTTCATTATTTAAATTCAATAAATCCTCTTTGGTGACGCCTAGGATGTTGAACAAGTCACAGTGAAATCAAAACATAAACAAGAACAGTTCATAAACTAGAACTCAATCACATACAGAACAATCATAAAATGAAATTATTCATAGTGATAATCAAAACACAAAAAGTGGAAATTGTTCAAGTTAAAATCAATTAAATTACAATCCATAATAGCTTGTGCAACACCATAACATGCATTTCACAAGATTTCAATATACACATCATACACAAGAACAGTTCATAAAATAGAACTCAGTCACATACAGAGCAGTCATAAAACGAAATTATACATAGTGATAATAAAACCACAAAGAAGTGGAAATTGTTCAAGTTAAAATCGATGAAATTACAACCCATAAAAGCTTACACAGCACAACCATAACATATACATTTCAAAGATTTCAATATCAAAATATACTAAAAGTTCAATTAACGAATACAAACATAAAATATGGTAATTACATATATCTTTTTCATTCATTCATTTGCATGTTGATAATATTCATTCATAGAATAAAGGGAATGATGATACAAAAACCTCTTTAGTGCTGATTTAAAACTTTTCTCCTCATTAACTAACATTTGTATTGACTGAGGGAGACTTTTATACCTGTTATATAGGGTCCCTTTTTTTTTTTATTTTGTCAGATTCATGGCAGGCCTATGTATGTCTTTGTGAACTCTAGTTTTGTGTTCATGTATCTCACCATTAATAAAATACAAGTTTTTATTATTCATTATAAATAAAATTAATGAATATATATACTGTGAGTATAGTGTCATTATTCCCATCATTTTAAAAATCTTCCTGCATGACTCTCTGGGTATAGTGTTGGTTATGATTCTAACAATTCTTTTCTGCATTATGAATACTTTATGTACATTGGTTGCACTGCCCCGCCTACCAGGAGAGTTCATCTGTGATTTGAGAGTTTTTATGCTGTTATCAAGATGTTGCTCTTTGGCATTACTTGATTCTGACGTTATATGATTTCTATTTATAGGTAATATCCAACCCACACATATAGGATTATATATTTTTCCCTGTAGGATTCCCTTAATTTCTGTTACTATTTGTTGAGCTATTTGTCGTTTTCCTAATTTGTTTAAGTGCAAGCCATGATGTGTAAAAGTTTCTCTACTGCTAATTTCAAGTATTGTGACATGTTTGTATTGCTTAGTGACCTTCCTTAATTTTCTATTAAAAGCCTGTACTTCTTTAGTTACACAGGAGGTATCCATTAAATCGTATCTGTGTGATATATCAAGTACTATTATGTTTGCATTTATTTCTTCACAAAACTTTGCAATCTGTAATAGTGCTATTTTTTAATTATTTCTAGACACATCATTAGAACCACCATATAGCACTATTGTGTCTCCTTTTTGTCAGATGCCTATAGTTCCTATTTGTTAGTCTGCAACCTCCGCAGCACCTGCTCCCGGTTTGCTTATATCGTATACCTCAAAATTACTTCCTAAATAATCTCTTAGCATTATTGCACTCCCCCTGGAATGACTATCACCAATTATGATTATGTTATATTTGCAATCCTCCCTTAACTTGTTATCTGTCTTAATTACTCCATTTGCAGCAGGTCTTATTATAGGTATTATGTTTTGACCGCTATTATTTATACTACTGTTACAACAATGTTCCGTTAAGGATATAGTGTTATCACCATTATTCGTTGCTAACCTCCCATTTATAATTACTGGTATTTGGTTAATAACTACTCCTGCGTTTTTTGTTGTTACAGCATTGTATTTCTTTTCATTACTGTCTATGAAATTACTTATACATGTAAACTGACCTTCGGTTGAATTTGCTAGTTTCACTGCTTCATTAGTTATGTTCATAACTTCGACACTGGATCCTACTATCGTTAATAACATATTATTTCCGTTTGGATTATCATTTGCCTTATCCATTATTTCTCTGTTATATTTCTTTTGTACATGTTATGCTTCATACAGTAGTAACTTCCAAAATAACTTTTTCTTTTCAATCTTGGACAATTCTCAATTTCAGAATATATTCCTAGTTAATTGATAAACTTTTCCTGCATTTTTATTCTGCAATTTCTTCTCCCTAAGTATTTAAAATTCTCCAGTTTCTTCATTTCCACATCTGCTGTTTTCAGATGCGATTCCCTAATTATGCATTTGTCTAAATTGACATTTATTCTAAAATCCTTACACATTGTGAAACCTTATGAGATTTTGTTTCTAGAATACTGTCATTTGGTTCCCATATAACTGTCATCTGCATGCTCTATAGATTGTGGTATTCTACTGTCTGTTTCTTCTTGTAGTATTCTTGCCCTTATCCACTACCATGTGAACAACATTTAGGATAAAATACTTCCCTATCTAATGACTCTGAAAACTTGAAAGGAGCTTACTTATTCTTACACGTTAAATTGTAGATGTAGGTATGTGTTCTAGACAGGCTATTCAGTACTTGTGTATTAACACATTGAGGACCGGTCGCATGATATCATGATTTTAGGACACGTTAGATTGTAACACACTATACCTTTCTCTGGTGCCACCCAAATGAAATGACTACTGCATAATATTATTCCGGAATGTTTGCTTAGTAGGCAGTAACTTGATCTCGCTGTTTGGGCTCCCCCTCCAAAGGAAAATGATCTTTGACCCTTCAAGCTCTTATGTACCAGGCAGGAAGTTAGTAGTGCCTTGAGTCAAGGACAGAAGCGGATGAAAACCAAGCGATCTCTTGGAAAACATGAAATATCTGACTTGTTCTCCTACGAGCTGAGCCATCTGACGTTTCCTTCTGAGACGTGTAGTGATAGTGATTCAGACAGTGGCAGTGACACGGGACAACAAACAATTGTGGCCACAGACAATAAAAGTGAAAGTAACGCTGACGAAATTGCAGGCAGTAAAATTGCGGGAACAGCCACATGTGGAAAAGTAGACAAAACTCCTACTTTTGGACAGTTTACTGGAAATCCAGGGGTGAAACAAATTCCATCGGACCCAACGGAAGTGTCTGAAGTAGCAGAACTGTTTTTTGGAGATAGGGATATTTATGTTGTGAATATGATTTCCACAATTCGAGCATGGTTGATGTTCAAAGGACACATGGACAAGTAAAGAAGCCTATTTGTATTTCTGAGTATAGTATGTTCATGAAGGGATTTGATAGAGCCAATCAATACTTGGCCTATTATTCTCTTCCTAGGAAAATAATAAAATTGACAAAGAAAGTTGCCTTGTGGCTTATAAATTGTGCCATTTTCAATTCATTTTTGGTTCACCAAAATCTAAATCCTGATTCAAAATTGAAATACAAAGCATTTCTGATGAGTGTGGCAAAGGCCTGGGCTACAGACCAGATGGTGGCGGCAGAGAAGAGTGAACATTCCAATGGGAAGTATCCTAGGCAGTGTCGTGTTTGCACAGTTCACAAAAAAAGAAGTATGACTGTCTACATTGCAAGTTCTGTGTAATGCCACTTCACAAAGGGGAATAAGCACTTCTAGAAGCACTGGTAAGTGTTTTCCAAAAATTTTAGTTCATAAAATTAATTAGGACATTTTATATTAATTTTTAGTGAACAGTGCACAAGTTAGGGTAGTAGGTTTAAAAATGCCTTCCAAAAATTTTAGTTCATAAAATTAAGTAGGAGATTTTATATTAATTTTTAAAGTGAACAGTGCACAAGTTAGGGTAGTAGGTTTAAAAATGCCGGTCCCCAGGGTGATTTGAATATTTAAATTGCCAGTCCACAAAGTGTTAAAAGTAAGAACACATTATTATGCAGTTTCACATAATTGATATATAACATGTTTAGAGTACAACCAATTAATGATTATGATATGAACGAAAGAGCAGCATAAATTAATTTCATGTAACAAAAATGAAGAAAAGGAGTTGTAAAATGTGTTGCCCCAGGCAGCTGCTTGGTTTGCCCATGCTGTTTCAATGGTCCCAATGAGTGTACTTCGGTGTTCATATAGAAGTCCCCATGTGTTTCTTAATATGATGCACTGAGCAATAATTGAAACACACAGAACTCTACAATAAATGTATTTCTATTAATATTATTAACCAAGATGTTTGTTTATCACCATAAATAATGGAGATTTCAGAAATGAACTCATTAAAAGTTGTTCCTCATTGGAGGATGATAGTTATGGGCTTCAAGGATGGGTGGAACCTCTTATTACATTTTTCTTGTTATGTGGTTACAATTTGATTAAACCGTAAATATATAAATTAATACAGTTTGTTATACTGCTGCAGTCTGTTGGAGTGTGGACATGTGTAGTACTAGCAAAAATTACTGTTTTTTAAATGACTGGATTTTACATGGAGAGATTTTCTGTCATTTGGAAGGTTTATACTAAGCAATAGTGTACTACAAAGTATGCTTAGTGTTTTTAAGGAGTAGACTGTAAACTTTAGATCTGCTTTATTATGGCTATATTGTAAGGATGCACTGGTCTAGCATAGGGGAGAATATAAACATGTACAACTAATAGTCTTACAGTTTTATAAAATATAAGCATTAATGACTTCCCAGATTGTAAGAGTGGGTCAGTCTGTAAATGCAAGTGGAATTTGAAAATATTTTAACAACAAATTTGCCTACTACCAAACGTTAATGTAAGTGCTAAATCATTACACGATAAATAGACCTATTTGATACTGGTATATTGAAAGCTGCAATAACAAGTGACAATGTTATATTTTGAATCAACCTGCTGGGACAGTGTGGTTCCAGTAAAACAGTGAATATCATAAAGACAGATTTAATGTAAACTATGCACTTCTGGTTTGATTTCATATACCATGCAAGAGCTACATTTCATTATAAATCTAACTGTTGCATATGAAATGTGTGAAGCTTGTAGGATAGCATTACACAAGTATTAGAAGTCAGGTCCTCCAAGTGTCTTAATAAGGAGTGAAAACTGTTTTCATTTTTCCAGTAAACTTTGAAAAATACTTGAGAAAGCAAATGATTGATCTATTCTGAGTGGGGGAGGAACACTATTACAGAAGTTGAATATTCTTTCTTCATTCTGTGTACATTTTCCTCAAGATGATTGCCAAGTGAGTATCACACGTGTGAGGCCCTGGATGCACCCTTTGGCCAAAAGATCAGGCATTGTGACAGGATTTTCATGGCTTTCCTTAGTCCCTTGAGGCAGATGCTGGGATAATGCCTCATTAGACCACAACTGCTTCCTTCCACATTCTTTCCAATTCACTGTTACTGATTATCCTGCTGGTCAATGCTGTACAGTTTGAGCTGCTGACACTTACTTTAATTAAGCCATAAATAAGTAAAAAATAAATACTTTTTGAGTCACATAACTTCATTTACTTAAATAGTATGCTGGAACCTGTTTTCAGGGGACAGTAACATTAAAATATATCTTAAGCATGGATTATGCTAGGTTAGTTTACATACTTATTTGTAGCAACTTTGTTGCCAGGCAAGCAGACAATTAGACAGGAAAGCAAACAGTCTGAGAGATATACTCATAAAAAGAAAGTGGGAAGAATTTTCAAATTCACTTGCTACTCACTATCATTTTCACTAGCCAGCAAGTAAACAAACCTCATGTAGTAAGGCACACAATTGCATCAACCAGTAGAATGAAGACACACATCCTCCAGCTAGTGATTTTAACCATGGTTTGACAATCTCAGTGTGATAAGATACTCATCATTAGATAGTTCACTTGCTAGTAAATTTGATGGCAAGTAGTAAGTAAAGTCATCTACTGTAATTGACATCTTAGGGAAACTGATTGTGCATGTGAACAGGATTGAACTGGCTCAGTGGAAGGTTTAGTTTTAAACAGTTTGATTCTATTTCCATTCAGTTCACCTCTCTATTCCTCCTGAACTCATGTTCCTGTGTTTTATCCAGACATGTTAGTGTAACTAATGAACACAGTCTTTAGCTATGGTATTTTAAATTGATTTTCAAGTTAAGTCATGGAAACATGACCCAAGCAAGAAAGAAATGAAATCTGTACAGTGTGAGTAATGGGAAAGAAATGAAGGAGAATACATGAATGTATAGTATGTTATATTTATTTGAAGTTCTTATACTTGTCTGTACTTCTAGGAATAAATTAAATCTGTACAGTATTGATAATGGGAAAGAAATGTAGGGGAATACACGAAAAGTACAATTTGAAGTTCTTTTGCTTATTGTTTCTAGTTCTCTTAAATTACATTGATTTTAATACACTAATTAATAAATCAGATTAGATATTTCTTGTTGATTGTTTCTGATCACATCCCATTCCTTAATGACAGTTTTTAACCCCATTTAACTCAAATCAAGAACAGTAGTAGTTTTTAAAATGTGAGTTCACAACTTTTGTTGAGAGCTGTACAAACTTAATAAAAGATTAAAAACAGTAAAGCACAATTTCCATCATGATAACTCTAAATCTGAATGTAAGGTTTCTGGAAATAATTCAACGTAAGAATGTGCATTCAGGAGGTGTACACATTAGTTGCAATGAACTTAGATCAGATACAAAATGTGTTTAAAAAATGTCCAATATGAATAGTTCATCTACCTGTTTGCTATATGCATTGAACTCACTGAGGGAAAGTTTAATGAAATTGACCATCTGTACAAATGTTGACATTTTACGTTGTGCATTTATCGTGTTCTTTACATTTACAAGTCTCGACACAGATTCAGAATTTGTCTTCCATATTCCACTTACCTTGTCTCCCATTATCCAGGTATGGTATAGCTGGTGCCTGGATGGACTTAAATTTTAAATATATGAGCCTTTCCTCTTTTTGCAGGACTTTGAGGCAATGGTATATTTTACTTGAAGTCAAGTCTGAAGTGCATTTCTGTTATTAAAACTAAGAGGCTAATGTAAAATCTAACTGTAAAATGGTGTAGGCTTGTCTGTCATGAAGCTGATGCCATTGTATGCTACAATTTGTAAACGTCCTGTGTTGATGTGGATACCATGTACATAAGCACGGACAATGATTATTGCAAGACTGATTGGCTGTGGGAATTGTAACACAATTAATTGCTCAAATTTCACTAAAACTCATGTCATCTCTAAATACTTTTGCACTAACAAGGGAACGTTTTTGACTTTTTTGAAGCTTGTAAGAAATTGTTCTGCAACCAAGAAAAAGATGTGTCCTGAAAAAATATCTTCTGTAGGTAGTGTTTGTAAGCACATAGATGTAATATATGGTTTTCCTACATGTAGTAATAAGATTAATAAACTGTAAATATACAAAAATAGTTTTTCCACATCAGTGGAGGGAATAATTAAGTTTAAGAAAAAGACCTGATTTCATATATACTGAAACCATCATACATGTTGTATGTAAATACATTCATGTAAGTTGCTTGGACTTTGCATTTGTAGAAGGCAGAAAAATAATGTCCACATTAGACTGAATTTCAAAATTACATTGAGTTAATGTTGTCTTGCATTGAATTCACAGAACTGTTATTTTTGTTCCTTGTATGCATATGCAAGTTCTCTCTGTAGGATTCATACCAGCATAATTATGTGTAGATTTTGTATTAATATTTCAGCACATATTAGTACTTTACCACAGAAAGAAACTTCTATCCCTCTTCTGAAGCCACAAGTTCACATTACAGAAATACTAAAATTTTAGAAAACAAAGTATGAACTGATTTCTGTGAGAGCACTTCCTTCTTGGATGTGCTGCTACATAGTCTGATAAATGTTTACCAATATTTTAGAGGAACATTCTGCCTCCATCTTCAGGATCGAAGAGTAATCTGATTACTTTTTCACCCACTCTGTATATTTATCCCAAATGTGAGTAAACATGTGCCAGACTACACAGTGTCACATCACAGAAGATGGTACTTGTAATGGTCACCATGAGAACCTTAAATCAGACATGATTTATGGAACTTAAGTATATGGAATTAACTGTTAAAATTGCACATAGTGCAGTATATGTAACTTCCAGGTAAGGACTACTTCCTTTATTTCTTCGTCACAAAATGTTAAACTTATATCAAAACAGTATTATTTATCCTAAGGTACATTATATTCATTAATATCATTCCCTTGGTATACATTTAAATTTCACAATTGAGGAAACATCTCCAGTGCTCCCTCATCATAGTACAGTTGTGGTCATAATGCATTTTATGTGTATCCTCCATTCTAGGTGTAGTGTCAGTAGTTGTGGTAGCACTGATGGTATGCATACTGGTTTTGTCTGTAGGTTGTAAATTATGTGCAAAAAATGTTCATCTGCGTGATTACACTTTCCATGTCTTCTAAGTGAATACCAAAACCTCCAAAAACTTTTCTTTGGAGCCATGGTTTGTTTTTTTCCAGCATATGCTTGGTCGTACTATAGTATAATTCCTTCATTTGTGAGGAAAGACATAATGTTTTTAATAATGTAGTTTGTAATATGCATTGGTGTTTTCACCTTATATTATGAGAAACAGAGGGAGCACTTTATTAGAAGTGTCCAAATTGTTACATAAAATAGTGACTTTCATCTTACATTTCAGTTGAACAGGGGCATGATTTTACACATTATATTCATTAATTTATGAAAAGAATTATTACTGTTTGAAGACATTTTTGTTAAAATCTCTCCTCTTAGAATTGCCATCTAGTCAAGAAAGAACTTCATACTCCGCATTAGAATTCAATTGCATGTGGGAGAAGCGAGTAAAGGAACTTCCATAGCATATTTAAGAATTTTTACTAACGAAAAATAATGCCTTACATGTATAGACCTGCAATACAAAATAATATATATCTAAATTACCATCAGTTTGCCTGACAATTTTTATCCATACTTCATTCACTTTTACAATATAAGAAGTTACATTTTCAGCTGATGATACAACATGGACTACGTATTTTTTAATTTTAATGCCCCTAATACAGGGATACACACAGAACCATTAAAAACAATCCCACATCTCCCAAACCAAAGCCGAATAAAGAAAACAGTGTGTGGCCTTCATTTTTAACAGATCTTGTAAATTTAAATTACTTATTAATGTTATATGATGCATCATTAGAATGGTGTAAAATTAAACACAGCAGGAAACAGATGATGTGATGGGATGGCCAAGAAAGCATACACATGTGAAAATGTGACAGTTTTCACAAAGAACTGACATAAGGTATGAGTGTTATAATCATTATATGATATTTCAAAATATTATTGTATGTATGCAAATGGAAATAGATCCAACAGCAGGTCCTGTACTACCAGACTGTATTGCTTAGAATTTTTCCATGTAGCACATAAACAAATTTACTGCCATTTTAATGTCTGGAAGAAGACAGAATTATACACAATTTCAGAGAATGTGTTCAGCCTTGAAGCAGAAATGTCCAGCTTGCCTGTACAGAGCAACACAGACTGTCTTTACAGGCAAGCAGGAGACTCTTTAACATGCTGCCTCCTCCTTTATTGTTGAAGCACGTAGGGAGAGAATAGGTTCAGATATATAGGCTGGTTGCAAATGTGGTTACTCACCATTATGGGAGGAGGAAAAGAAATGGAGCCTGTTTTGGGCCAGTGGATACAATAGGCAGGAAAACAGCCCATTTCAAGATCCAAGTATGTTTTTTTCTCAGGAAAGAAACTAGATTGTGGGGAGAAAAAAAAAGGAGCACAGTATTATTTTCCATTGCAGGAGGGAAATGGACTAGAAAATTGGGGAAAGAATAGCCCTTTACAGGGCTCCTGCAAATGGAAAATGTGAAGTCAACCCTGATTTCTGCATCATGTTTGGATGTGAGCTCTAGTGTAAAGGTAATTAGGAAGCATTAAGATGTGTTGTAGTGATGTTTGAATTATACAGGGCATCTCAGGAGGAAAGGTCAATATTCTGGGAGGTCAGAGTATCAGTCATTGTAAAGAAATAAGTGTACATATATGTGTCCTATTCTGAACATTTTCTGAGATGAGCTATTACACTGTACAGACACGCAACACACCATGTCCTTATGAGTTGAGAAGTGCATTAATGTTGATGGAATTTTTGAAAAGGTATTATACTAGGTAAATTGTACCAACTCTGTCACTTGAACAATAAATACTGGGATTAGAAACAGTACATAATACCTCTTTCTCATCAACAATTTTGGAACTGTACAGTGAAACAGCTCTATCTTGGAAACTGTTAGGAATAATCCTGTACACTCTTTCTGCTTAGGATGACGGATACTATGACCGCCCAGAATAGTGACCTTTCCTCCTGGAATACCCTGCATATACCCTTTTATTTCATGTATTCTGTGGAATGAATCAAATTGAAAGTGCTTTATGTTCTGCGGTATGGCAAAATGCATCATATGTAATTAACTGTAAAGAAGGATGTTTTATTTGGTAAGCAATTCATTTTTAATATCATATATTAATTTACATCATTAATACATTATCATGGAGGTTGTATTTTTAATTGTAATCAACTATAACAGACGTTTCATAGCAGTTTTTATGTCTGTTAAATTTACTGCAGGCACTGGTTAACACACTTCAAATTTACATACAAAAATGTATTTCTCCCCCAATATTTTAAATTGAAAAGTATATATTTCAAATACTGGAAAGCTGGTGTTGGTATTCTGAATGTGTATGCAATCCTTGGTGTGTTATGTGAGAATTTTTTATATTTAATATTGTATGATAAAAGAACATATAGCAGTCATTGACATTCTATGCTTTTAGAATGGCGTATAATTGTACAAATTAAACTACAGCATAGTATTTTCTGGGAATGAGCAAGTTTCACTATTTAATATGGTGGTTAGAGTATCTTTGCCGATTTTATTTACATTCATAATGTTTTTCTCCAAGAAAAAGTTCTATTTAAAGGCATAGCAGTGGAAAAAGTTATTTTTAAATGCCTTTGCTGGCTTAACATTAATACAGTTCTAGTATGTTGGAACTATTTTGCATTTCACCAAGCTCTGCAGTATTATCATAATTTATCTTCTAAGTACTTCCTTATTATTCTTAAGCCACAAATATAGTTTTACAAATGTGGTACATCAATTATCTTTGTTGTAAATGTTTAATTACTATCATGATGAATTCTTTTGAGATCAATAAAGTATTTTGATGTGAACTGAAATTGGTCTAATAATTTTCAAGAATATGTCATTAAGTAAATTTAATTATTACAGGTCCATGTTATTTTATTTCAAATGCCTGAAATTAATTGGAATGTTCAAGAGGTGTGTATCCATATGCTTTCAAAAAACTTTTTAAATGTTTTATACATGTTCTGTTTTAAAAATCTGTGATGTGATTATTAGATTACAGAATACGAGTGGGTCAAGACTGTTACTGAGAGAGGGAGGACAGTCTGCAACTTTGTACAGCATAAGAACTTCTGCTACTGTTAATGACTGTAGCACTGATGGGTTTAATATCATTTTACCATAAATGGGCAGATGTCACAACATATGTAACTCAAACCCGATATGTCCTATAAGATGACCTATTTTATCTAACAGGATATTTTCCATGAAAATTCCATCACTTTAATTTATTTTCTACGTGTCTTAGTGTTAGCCCTTTATCTTCTAGTAAATGTTCTAAAATTAGGATTCTTTCAAAGTTCTTTTCACTGTTACGAATCATATGCAAAACCAGACCTGCCAATAGTATTTGACCTAGCCATTTCCTGCAAAGTAATTTATGCAGTTCTATATATATCAAATTAACTGGAAGACAAGAGTACATGATTCTTCAGTTATACACTGAAAGGTATAATGACTGAAAAAATATATGGGATCACTACTCGTTACATCCCTGAAGACAAAACTCTTCCTCTTGAGGATCGCAAATCGTACACAGGAACTAAAGTTTACGTGAAACTATTACTAACTATGGGGCTGGGGATTTTTATGAAGCCATATGCTGCTCTAAATTCTCGAAAAGTTATTATTTTCAGTCACTCTAAGACGCATAAACAAATTATATCAAATACTAATTCTCAACAGAACACCTACTCCTCCGACCCTCCGACCATTTCTGCGATGGCTCGTAACGCTTCTAACCTCCTTTTCACCACGTCCAGCACATGCAACAGGTTGTAGCACATCACCGGCCTGCAAATCGAGCCTTTCCAAGCTTCCCAACATTGTAATATTTGTGTGCCGTACATTTCGACTCGTGGATTAGCTTCGTCATCTCTACATACTACGGCGACATACAAATCATGGATTAGTAAGTATATTGAAATTAGGGAATTCGATTACTGTACGCCATAACTGCTTCAACTGTGTTTCATCAGAGCAGTTAACCCAAATTATGCAGGCGATAGTTCAGATAAATATTCAGCAGCGCCATCATGATTGCCAACAATTGATGGAATGTAATTCATCCGAGATTAAAAGCGATGACAAACGTTGATCGTTATTGGTGCAGTACTGCTATTGGTCAATAGAATGCGTTATGATTGGTTGATCAATGGAGACCAATCAAGTTACAGGGTTTAAAACTGTTTATAGCACAGAACGCAAAGAAGTTTATGGACTCTTTATATGTTGACAGGGCTGCTAGACTTTTTGTTCAGCGTTAATTCACATACATCATCATTATTCACTTCATCCAAATAGCACAAGCCGGTCTAATCCATCACAGTGTAAGTAATATAATATTGCATAAAATAATTGACGCATGCTACTTCTATCTACAGAATAACGGATACAAATTATATCCTTATAGTGACTGTTCCTTGTGTTGTACACTTCATTCCCGTTATATATTTTCTTAATTTCTGTTGTTTTATATATATTTTTTTTAATGTTAGTGGGGTAGGACTAAGTCCATTTTACTGCGGCCACTTCTGGCCCATTGTACCAGCCCCAGTTGATAGGTGAGGGTGATTGTGAAGCAATTTTTGGAATGAAGATTGGCAGGGGAAACTGAAGTACTCGGAGAAAACCTGCCCCAGCGCCACTTTGTCCACCACAAATCCCACTTGACCAGACCCGGGATCGAACCCGGACCGCAACGGTGGGAAACCAGAGACTATCCGCTTGAGCTATGGCGCGGCCTACATTGTTTTATATAACTATATGTCATTAGGAAGGTTCAGAAAAACCAGGTGGGACAGAAATTGAATGGAACACATCATCTGCCGGTCTGTGGTGATGTAAATCTATTAGGATATAACATACATACCATAATGAAAAATACGGAAACTTTAATTGATGTTAGTAAACATAAAATTAGGCAAAATGACTAATATTATGTTGCACGTAAAATTGCTTGACCCATGTTTGGATAAAGAAAATTTCACCCGTCATGGGATGCATTTGAATTCTAAAGGGAAAGACAAAGTGGCAAGAATTATTGGACAGTATATAAATGAACACCTAAATAGACAGGATAATAATATCCTTATGCTACCATGAACTAAGGACAATAAGTATCCCATTTCTTTGATGGAGGTCTCTGCCAGTGTATGTTCAACAGAAGTAAGTTAAATAAAGTGAGAGTATCTGAAAGATCAAAAAACCACCTGTAATGAGACCTAATAATTTTTTATGGTCAACCAATTAAATAATGCAAATATTAGGCCTAAAATACTAGGACCAGAAGTGTCAAAATTAATAATTTTAAAAATAATAATAATAGAGAAGATAAAATCAAATCGTATAAATCTGATTCTGTGCTTGATCTAAATCAATCAAGTAAACCTGCTTGTAGTCATTTAATAGATAAGGAAAATAAAAGGAAAATAAAGGTAAATCTATTTCATCCCCTTTTCAGTGTAAATTAAATTCTCAGCAACAAAATTCTTGTATGATAAATTCACATGTTAACTCTTTGACTGGTGTGAAGGGTATTTAAATCCCACCCCTGTCCTGGCAGGCCCTTTAAACCTTATGTCGCTAAAATGCATGTAGTTACTTTTTCCTAAACAACTTCAACAAAAATTGGTTTTTAAAAACGAAATTTTCAGGAACTAATTAAAATACAATATTTTATGCAATAAATGCCTTTCCATACCTCTTTATTAGTTTTTCTTCCTGTGATAAACATTGAAACATGAAAGTTTGCAGAGAGCCACACCACAGCCTGCACACATGATACT
>NW_019723314.1:149258-162402 GCF_002891405.2 Cryptotermes secundus | reverse complement strand
CAACTTCATCCAATTCAGGAATCATTAATTCATCGCCACTATCATCATCAGAACAAATCTCATTAACAATATTTTCCAGCTTGTCTGTAGGAACACGAAGACACTTGCTGCAAGAAGCCATGGTGAAACTGAATGAATGTGATATATTTTCTGACATTTCCTTCTCAGAGGGTTCTGACATTAATATAGACCCCCACAAAGTTTACAAGGGTTCTTTACAAACATGCACAAGAACTATCATATATATGTCTTTGGTTGATGAGTGCCAAGAGAGCAAAGAAGGGAAGAGATTGTCAAAGCGTTAAAACACGCCAACGCCAGGGAACGGCTGGCATCGTCCGGGCGTTAAAACACGCCCGCGCCAGTCAAAGAGTTAAGACTAATCTAACCATATATCTTCAGAATATATGTGGTTTACAGAAGTGCACAAAAAGAATTCTGTGTCACTTTTCATTGAAATTCATGTATTATGTATTACTGAACACCATTTATCCTCGTCTGAAATTCAATCGGTTTCTATTGATAATTATACTCTTCATGCCTATTATTGTAGAAAACATGTATTGAAGGGCAGTGTGTGTATTTTTGTTTGTGATAATATAACTTCCTCCAGTTTCAATCTGGAGACTTACTGTGTTGACAGAGACATAGAGGTATGTGCTGTTCAATTAAACCTTCTGAATAATAAATTTTATATATTAAAAATCTGGGATTTCCTTTAAATTTTTTAATTATTTAGAGCAACCATTACAATTGCTTTATAATCCTAAAATTAATCTAATAATTTGCGGGGACATGAACATAAATCATTTAGAAGAGTCAAATAGAATGAAGCAACTAAATGCCCTTCTTAAAATGTTTGACTTAGTAAACACAATGGTCTTTCCCAATACAGTACTCGTATGTAGAAGTACTAGTACTGCCATTGATAATATCTTTATGGATACTTCTGAAGATAGACATTTTTTTTTCTTGTCTCTACACGATGGGTTGTCCAATCATGAAGGTCAGTTACCATAGGCCTTCCATTATTACAGAAAAAAAGAACACCATACTTACTCCTATAGGAAAATTAATAATTTTACAATTGCTGATTTCCAAAAGCAATTAAGTTATGAAAATTGGGATGATATTTTTGGTGAGAATAATGTGAATCTCGTTTTTAATTCTTTTTTGAACACATGTTTGAGAATTTTTAACTCCACTTTTCCTATAGTAAATAAGCATATGTCATCAAAGATAAATTAGATTACACCTGGTATAAGAAACTCTTGTAAATGCAAAAACGATTTATACTTAATGACGAAAAGAAATGTCAATTTATTTATGAAGGTATATTACAATAGGTATAGCAAAATATTAAATAAGGTTATAATTGCAGCCAAGAAAATGGCATATGATAATTGTATTAAGAAGTCACATAATAAACAAAATTTTTTATTGTTGTTTTTCATATTCAGCACAGTGGCACTTAGATTTACAAAAACTGAACTTTATGAACATATTTCAGAGTGTACAATGGAAGATATTCCAAGTAATTTGTCATACCTTAATCCAAGAGATCCTAGTATATATCTAGGAAACAGGTCTTTTGGTTCTAAAAGGATAAATCTGCTGTCACGTTTTGGAGATGAAACAGAACATGAGCATATGTCAAAGAACAAGAGGGTGAAAGTGTACTTGAGAATAAAGCCAACGAAGAAGGATCCAACACTGACATTTGCTGTGCCACAGGTAATTAAGGAAGCACATATGTATGTGCATGTGTGTTTGAAGTTTATGTAGTATCTATTACAGATATTTTAAGAGTAAGTGGTTTTCGCGTCTTTAATGATGCATAATAAAACCTATTTTGTTTTATTCAGTAAACAAAAAACCAAACAAATTCCATGGCCTGTAGTCCACAAGCGAACTATAGCGACTGAGTGACCACTGCTTGTCAGTGAAGTTAGTGCCAACTTTTGCGGATAGAGGTGTCACGTGGTCAGCGCAGCAGATCCCACAACCGTTGATCTCAGTATTCTAGACCAGAGTTTTATTCAATAAAGGGATGAAAACTTGTAAAACTTAATATCATTTTTTCTGATGCACAGTTAATCATGCCATGTGTTAGTAATTATGAACTTTCTATGAGTCTAACTAAATGTGTTAACAGTTTGCGTGCATTGTTGTCTCATGTTCTGCTGGTCACATTGATGCACTCTGAAAGGATTGCTAAGCTCTTCTTCCTGGTAGAATTCTGTTATGTTACAAATTTGGTTGCTCTGAAATTTCTCTGTGTGATCTTTGTATCACATTGTTAAAATGTTTACAAATCAGCAATTGAAGTTGTCTTAAAAGGAGTATGGAATTTATCTTGCTGACTTATAGTTTACTTTTTTTAACTATGCTGAAATATAAACACCGTGTCTACTCTTTGAAGTGTTGAATCACTGGGTTTTACACATCTGATAACCAGCAATGCATTGAACTCTAAGCATCCCACTGATCATTGAGCTGCATAGGCATAAGTGTTGTATGCCTTTTCTGTCTACTCAGGCCACAGAAATTTGGACTGCTAGAATAATCGACAAACCTACTGCCTGACACATTAAAATAAAACTTACCCAGATTACAGGAGATGCTGGAAATGCTCCCCATTATCATTCACATATTCTATCATTTCCTTTACAATTTTACATTAACATGTTGAAGTCCTTTTTGTAATACATTAACATGAAAACACTAGTTTCCTGTGCAAGGCATTTGAAGGAGCATTGAGGAGAATGTTTGATCCTAACACCAATTATCTAATTTGTCATAGCTGTTCAATCAGTTCTTTGATTTGGCTCAAAATACAATGCTGTTATGAAAGTAACAGATGAATTCTCATTATTCTGATATGCATTTATATGATGTGGTTAATAATGAAGAGGTGTATGTTCTTGTACATCCTTTCTTATCTTGGCTTCTTGTTTTGTGATTGTTTGCAATTTACTTTCAGGTTCAAACATTTGAAGTTAAAGATTCTCAGACTTTGGTAACAAGATCTCTGAAGGATTCTGTGATTCATGAGTAAGTATAGTACCTAAGGTGTATGAATGCCCCTCATTTACATAAACCAGTACTTATTTTATGATACAGCATTAAAATATTGCTATTCAGATGTTAGTCAGAAATCTGAAGACTGTATTACTGAATAATTAATGTAAATGTTGTGATATACTGTAACTGTCCCCTTTCTTTCCTTTGTACTTATGTGCCGGCTCCAGTAGATTACTGAACTCCTCTCCGGTTCGTGTCATGGCAATAACTGAGGCAACCAGAAGCCAGTCCACTGTTCCAGATCAACAATACCGTTTCCACTGTTATAAGCAAAATATTACAACTTCCTTTGCAACTTCCTTTCCTTTAATATTATCAAATTTTAATTATCCAAAATGAAGGACTGATGAAAAGAAACATGCGGAGTGCAGGTCGCTCATGTCTGACTCCGGTTAATTCAAAATGCCATGTCCCCAAGACAAGCATCTTGAGGGAGTATCACTTCATTCCCAAGAAGAATTTGAATTAATGGCCTCTCTCCCAGACAAGAATGTGTTTCCAATTGGCTGATTTTAACTAGCCAGTTATCATGCAGTCAGCACAAGCCAATCACATAATGACTTCTGAGAATAAAGCCTTTCACCAAGATCTAGAACTTGGAACCTCACATGTGAAAATGGTTATTTTCTTTAGCTTAGGGTCCAGCTACACCCTTCTGAAGGCACTTTATGACAGCTACACATGTTAACAAAATAAATTCACATCTTCAGAAAACTACACACTTGCCTCCCATGGTGACCGTGTCCCGTTCCAGTCATTCAAACTGAATGTGAACAAAAACAAGGCAGTTGTTTTCTGTCCAGATATGAAAAGCAAGCCTTAACATGTTAAGTCTCCCCAGTCAACCAGTCAACCTTTCAGAATTACTCAAGAGGACCATAGTGTAAATGGAGAACTGTAACAATACTGTCATATTATATGGTGCTATCAAAAATTTCCCGAAATTTGAATTTTTGCGCACGAATGGTTATGAGTACATCGAAATACCGCTAAGTGTCTCCCCACATACCCTTCTTGAATCAGTGTGGAAAGCGGAGTCGAGTTGAGTGGTTGGGTTTATTGTTGGTGAACGTATTTCCATTGTTGTGTTTCCGTGAGTTTGCGGTTTTGCGATGGCTGACCTGAGAGAGCAGTGTGTCTGTATAAAGTTTTGTTTTAAACTTGGGAAAATCACTGCAGAAACGCACCAAATGTTGAAGCAAGTTTTTGGTGGCAACAGTTTAGGCCAGACACAAACTTACAACTGGTATAAGCGTTTCAAAAAGGGCCGAATATCGACTGAAGATGACAATCGTTCGGGACGGCCGTCAACTGACACCACACTAGAAAATGTCGCGAAAGTTAGGGATCTGATTCTGCAAGATCGTAGACTGACCATCCAAGACCTCTGTAGCATCTTGGGACTAAGTTATGGTACATGTCAACGAAGTTTGTCAGAGGAACTGAACATGAGGAGGATTGCGGCGAAGTTTGTGCCACGACTGCTGCAAAATGAACAGAAGCAGCATCGCTTGGAAGTCTGCAGGGAACTTCAACATCAGCTTCAAGAGGACCCAAACTTTCTTTTGAAGGTTGTCACTGGTGACGAAAGTTGGAATTATGGCTACGACTCTGAAAGTAAGCAGCAATCGTCGCAATGGAAGAGCCCTTCTTCACCTCAGCCAAAAACAGCTCGACAAGTCAAGAGCAACATTAAGTACATGTTGATCTTTTTTTTTTTATATTGATGGGATTGCTCATAAATAGTTCATCCCTCCTGGTCAGACAGTCAATAAAGAGTTCTATTGCAATGTTCTAAGGCGTTTGAGGGAGGACATGAGGAGAAAACGTTCAGAGAAGTGGCGCACGATCGCATACGGCTTACATTGTGCAGGAATTTTTGGCTAAAAACAAGTTGACAGTTGTTCCCCACCCACCGTACTCACCAGACTTAGTTCCATGTAACTTCTTTCTCTTCCCCAAGATGAAAATCAAGTTGAAAGGGTGAAGATTTGATACAGTTGAGGAAATTCAAGCGGAAACGCAGACGGTACTAAACACCCTAACAAAGAAAGACTTCCAGGATGCATTTCAAAAGCGGCAGAAACGCTGGGATTGGTGTATGCGCTCCCAAGGGGACTACTTTGAAGGTGATGGTGCAGAATAAGATCCATGTAACACGTAATAGTTTTTATTAATATATTTCGAGAACTTTTGGATTGCACCACGTATAATAGTGTTCTATACTTTACAGCACCTGAACAGTAGTTTTCTTCAGGCCTTTAAGTGCCTCTGTTTACTGTAAATGAAATTACTTTCATCTCAGAACATTGAAGATTTTCTCATGAAAGCTGTTTCATTACCTTACCACACAAATGTTCGAAATTCAGTACCATATTTAACACCATTTCAGATGAAGAGGTTATGTAGGATCACATGAGTTGGGAAGATCCAAGTGGTAGTTAGGTAATGATTTGGAAGGAGTAGGTGTTCACCAGTTTTAAAGTGCCACCAGAGTATTTTTTTTTTTGAAGAGACGAGGGAAACTGCACTTCTAAATCAATGTGAAAATAAGATTATTGCTGTTATATGTGAGGTGCAGGCAGCAAATTAAACAGTTCATTGCTTTCGATCCCTGTCTGTGGACATACACACACACACACACACACAGAGTATGTAACATCACTATCAAGAGGAGCGGATCATTGTAATATATACATGAAACAGTTGCGTCTACCTTGAGTCCATGGTCTCAGTTCTTCGAATATTAAATGCAGACTGCAGTGTACAGTAAAACCCCTATTTTATGTTCCTTGATTTAAGGATTTCCCTCATTTAACATTCAGTTTCAGTGAGCCCATGCCAATGAACCCTCCATTTGAGATTGTCTGTAGTTTAGTGTTCAAACCCAGTGGTCTCCAAGCAAGCCTGAAGTAGAGGTTTCACTGTATTCATTATTATTATTCTGCGGAAATTAATGAATGTATGTTAGGAAAGTAATGCAAGGTAAAAACTTTCACTCTTGAATGCAGTAAAATAAAGTTGTCTGGACCCAAGTAGAGTAATATGCCTGAAGTTTCACAGCCACTCTTCCAGTGATGTTCTGAGTTTCTAGTTTTCACTGAAGTGTGAGTGTCTAGTTGTGTAACCCTTTGTATATGCTGTATGCAGGTGAATGTGCTGCCATCTCTTATGTGATGCTGCATGATGTAATGTTTGAATATTGGTTTGTGTATGTCTGTAGGTATCATTCATGTGGAGATTGTCTTTGCTGATCAAGTAGATGTGATATCTTTCTAAATTGTTCAGGTCTTTTCCTTTTTCCCTGTTTTTATGATATCCATTACGCTGGTTATATTTCTGTGTGTATATCTCATGTTTGATCAAGGATTTCTGTTATTGTTTCATATTGCTTGTTTATGGTGTTTGTACCTGGTATTGAAGGGTTGTCCTGTTTGTACAATATATATCTTGGTGGCAGTCTAGACATCTTCAACTGGCCTTTGCTGCTTTTACTATGTTTGTTCATTATTCGTGGTGTGTGTGTATTTGTTGTAAAGATAATTCCACCAGATTTGAAATCACTAACTATTTACTGCACTGTTGCTTGTTTATATTCTTTTCCTCCTCTTTAGCGCATGTATGTGTGGTCCCCCCCCCCAATACCTCTAGGCAAATCCTGGGATATGACTTGGCTGTAATTGTTATTTTATCATTATTAATACTGATATTATCATCTTCATTGCCATTGCCATTGTTTTTTTTGTTGTTGGTAGTGGTGGTATTATTATTGTTATTATTATCGTCTCCAGATTTCAGTTCACAAAAATATTCAGTGGCACTGCAAGTCAGGAAGACATATACACTGAGTGTGTTCATGATCTGGTAAAGGGCTTCATCAATGGACAGAATTGCCTACTTTTTGCATATGGTACAAGCAGTGCAGGAAAAACATACACCATTCAGGGTAGGTTGTTATTTTTCTTTGATATGAAATTGGTATGTGTCTATATTCCAATTTATACATTTCAACATATGGTAATTGTAATTACTGGAATTTGTTTGTAGGAACTTCTCAAGAACCTGGGATTATTCCACGAGCAATTAATGTTCTGTTTAACAGTATTCGTGGAAAACAAAGTCAAACCTGTAGACTCAAACCAGAATTGGTTAACCTAGTTGTGGAACTTGATGACAAGGCAGTGCATCAAGAAATTGCATACAAGCAGCAGATAATGTCTTGGTCACAAGATAAATACCATGTAAGTCGAGTGAGGGTTGTTAAAATTGCAGCACATCATGCATGTAATAAGATGAATTCTTCTGAAAGAGAGTTCTTTGTGAAGAGACTGTTAAACGGTGCTGGTTTTAATTTAAAACATTTTTATATCTAAAAATAAATTATGCTAAATCTCAGATTTATATTGTTTCTGTATGGTTAAGTTTTACTGAATCCTTAACATTTTTCTTTTGTTTAGCGTGTATTTGCCTGCAAGTTACTAGTAAAGCTGTGTATTGTTAAATATGAAATTTGGCTTAGTGGATGCTTCTAAAGTAAGTCTGCTTGAAAATTTGAAATTAACTTATGAGAGGACGAGAGGACGGGTCTGTCTTCTATATGCTGCTGGCCCTTGCCAGCAGGCGGAAAACGCAGCTTGCTTCACTGTTGTGTGACTGCCGTGTTTACAGAGGCATTGCTTGACAGTGCTGCCAAGAGTTGTTTACTGCTGCGTAGCAACCAGTGCAGCTCGGCCTGGCTCGGCATGGTGCGGAGAAACGCCACTTTCCTTATTGCTGCATAACCTCGTTCCACTTTTGCGTAACTTGGCAACCGACCATTTATCAAGAGTCTGTCTTCATGGTAACTCGTTCCACATCCCGTTGCCCAACCACAATTTGACATGTCACAATATATTGGAAAATACAGTAATTTCAGTACAATGGATTTTCAGAGTTGATGGCGCTTAAATGTATATTAGTGAAATTGTGTATGTATATTTTTTTCTTATGTAATTTAACTTATATTTGTTTCTCTCTCTCCAGGTATTATCTGGTTCCCAGGTCTCTGAAGCAAGCTCAGACAAGTGCTCAGAATATACATCGACCAGTATTGACAGTCAAGGTATGCACCAAGTTTTCCGAGTATGGGTCAGATAAGCTACCTCCGTAGTCTAGGGGTAACATTCCCACCTCATGACTCAAGGTACGCGGGTTCAAACCCAGCGGAGGTAATGGAATTTTTAAGGCCAGAAAAATTCAGGGAACAAGTCCTCTGGGAGGGACTTTAAGCCGTGGGTCCTGTGTCGTAGATTTACAGCACGTAAAAGATCCTCATGACTCTAGGAGACCTCTGAGCAAAATTAGGCAAAAAGTTTCGTGCCCAAGTAGTTTCCAATGCCTCTGGTAGATGGGGGAAGCATCAGGTACCGAGGGCCAACCTCGTTGGCTGAATGGGGCTGATAGCACGCACCAGTACCGGTAGGGTATGGCGACTTGTAGAATATCAAAGGGGGACATACAATAGACTATTAGTCGCGGTGCATGGGGAAACCCACCCCCTCAAATAATAATAATAATAATAATAATAATAATGGGTCAGATGAGTAAGTTAATCCTGGTCATTGCAGTTCAGATTTTGTTCTTTTATGATTATACATACTTATAATTTGTTTTAGATTTATTTGGGTTTCATATATTATGTTAAAAACTATTGCTTATAAGGAAATTTTTTAATCACAGTTCAGTTCAACTGCTGCACCTTGCATTTCAGCTATGGATTGTACTTTACAATGAATTGACAAATGTATGTATGTGGATGTCTCTTTCAGCCCATTTTTTATTGTCCTTTAGTAGTTTATGGTTATGGACAAATGCTGCATATGTGATGTGTCCTTGTGAGTCTGTGAAGATAAGCACTGTATATGACTTCATTATATGGTCTTACTCTAGCAATTGTACTACTACTTAGTATGGCATTTCTCTTCCAGTTCCAGATTTTGTCTCAAACACTTTTCGTGATATGCAAGTGCAACTAAATAATTCTTCACTTGTAAGTGTAGAAGGCAAAGAAGTTGTTTTCTCAGTTTGGGTTTCTTTCGCTGAAGTCTACAATGAGAATGTTTATGACTTATTAGAGCCCGTAGGAAGAAGAAATCACAGGAGACAAAACTTGTCATTAGGCGAAGATAACAAAGGCCAAGTATATATAAAAGGTAAAAGGAACTTCTTAGTTACTTTGTGATGGATTTATAATGTACTAATTATGCAGGATATATGTATCCATTATTTCTTTCCTCCTTGTGTCTGTATATTCAGAAACTTTTGAGTGAAGTCACCAATCTCACCAAACAGTATTGTTCTTCTCATGCGTATGGGTTTGTCTTTTCATGAAGTTATGGTCTAATTTTTCCATAATCTCTGTTCTAGTAGATACTATAAGGTTCTGACGATGGTGTATAACAAACAGAGATACTGGGTTTTCGGACTTTGTTCATCGTCCAGATTCTGAATAACTAAGAAAAAACACAACGTTTCAAAAACTGGATCTGTTTCCGTCTTCAGGTGAGGAAAGACACCTACTCTGTTGGGTCCCTTAGAAAGAGCTAGCCTCAATCACTGGTCCAGTGTTGTGTTTTTCCTTAGTTATTTAGAATCTGGACAATGGACAAAGTCCAAAAACCCAGTATCTCTCTGTTTCAGCATTCACTTATAACTAATCCTTTGTTTTCTCAATATTTCTCTGTATTTCCTCATGACAAGCTAAGCACTTCTTGGGTCATGTGTATAATTCAGCGATTTAACACCTGGATAATATATTTAAGTATTAAACTGAGGGAAAGCTCCAAAATATGAAATTGACGCTGACATAATATGGTTTGGATCATGGTAAATGAAGACTGAACAAGAAAGCTCAAAATGATGAATATTAAAATGTGATTCCATTGCATCCTAACTTTATTCATCATCAGCCCTATTGGTGTTCATAACTACATTTTTCATATGCTAGTACTTTAAAATTTCTTAAATTAAAAACCATTTGTTAGTATACATATCAGTTACCTCTATACATGAACATATAACAATTTTTCTTATTGATGTTTGCATAATTATATTTTTATGTGTACTGTATATGTGTTTACAAATTTGACATTTATAGTGTATTCATTTAATGTTCATTGTATGGAAATGGCGATTTTAAATCTCCCAGTTTTACAGCACTGGTGGCAAGATTTTAATTTGAGGTAATGATATTAACATTGAAAATTGTAATGCTTGGCCACCTGGGTCAAATGCATGCACCATTGCAACAGTGCAAACGCGGCTAATAAAGATTGAATATGCAGTGAGATATCAATTAGAAGTATAGTGTGTAGTGTGTACAAGAACTTCAGATTACAATTTTTTTTTCTACATCCTGTGGTAATAAATGCTTCATGGAAATTTACTTAATGTTGCATATTCTTTTTAACATTATGGCAAAATAATTTTTTTTTGTGTGTGTGTTTAAAGACTAACAGTTCTATATATCACTAAATTGTCACACTTAACTTTTATGAAGCACAATACCCTTCCCCCTCCCCACTTCAGAGTCAGTAGGGTGGAGCATTTATGACATGAATAACATGTACCTGATGTACCGGTACCTGATGAAACTAAATTTATGAGAAAGTGTAATCTTATATGCTCTTGTCACAGCATAAAGAGATAAATAAAAGCAAGAAAAAGAAATATGTTTGAGTATAACTAGGTAAAAATTCATGCACCACTGGACCAAATTGAACATATTTTGATTTTTAAATTTTCTGATGGTGGTTTCAGTTCCCTTGTATACTGTTTAATTATGATGCAGTGTAGTGACAGACATCAGAAGCCACAATATCAGTTTTCAAATCAAAATTTTAAAACGAAGTAAAAGATCGCTTAGAAATTTGGGTTGGTAGTTTGATTTCAGAGAAACTTGTTCCCTCACATTAAGGGAGGAACATGGACTGAGGGTATTTGAGAACAGGGTGTTGAGGAAAATATTTGGACCAAAGAGGGATGAAGTGACAGGAGGTTGGAGAAAACTGCATAATGAGGAGCTTCATAACTTGTACTCTTCTCCAAGTACAATTAGATTGATCAAGTCAAGGAGAATGAGGTGGGCAGGGCATGTAGCATGAATGGTGGAGAAGAGGAATGCATGTAGGATATTGGTGGGGAAGCCAGAAGGAAAGAGATCACTGGGAAGACCAAGGCATAGGTGGGTGGATAATATTAAAATGGATCTTAGATATGATGGGATACTATGGATTGGATTGATCTGGCTCAGGATAGGGACCAGTGGAGGGCTCTTGTGAACATGATACTGAACCTTCAGGTTCCATAAAATTCTTGAGTAGCTGCAGGTTTGGCCTTTCAAAAAGGGCTCAGCTCCATAAGTAAGTTTGATTTCAGAGCAAGGAAGAAATGTGGGTGATTTAAACATGAATTTCTATTCTTATTACCAAATATCATGGGCAATGGTTAGCACTTCTGCTTCGTATTCGAGAGGTAGCTATTTTAGCAAAGTTTTATGGTTTTATTCAGTCCCTACCTCAAACTGGGCCAAATCCTTTTTGATTCATTGTTCACTAATCGTCCTATCATTCAGTGCTATGTAGTCTGAACTGCTGTTAGTTTTGTGAAACAAAGCCAGAGGTGAATAAAATCTGTTCTTATCTTCATAATTTCTTGAAAAAAGTGTCCATCTACGTATATCCTTGTTTTTAGTAACTAATTATTGACTTAGAGTAAGGTAACGTGAAGTAAAGTAAAGTTTTCTAGTTTGTTGTAACAAATTTTAATTCACTTGTGTCTTATTTCACGCTTTACTTTTGTGTATTTATTATAAGAGAAACCTGTTCTCTTTGCAGGATTGCGACATATCTGTGTTAATTCTGCTGATGAAGCTTATCAGGTTATGTTATATGGACAACATAATTTGAAATTTGCTCCAACTGCCTTGAACATTGTATCAAGTAGATCCCATTGCATTTTCACTGTGAAGCTTCTTCAGCATGCCAAATGTGAACACCCAAAATTTGTTCATGTAAGCATGTAAGTACAGTGTCCAACTTACGAATATTGTCACATATATGAGGAATTACAGGCGGGATTTGGATTGGTGACTTGATTTAGTGCACACTTTGACACAGTGCATGGCTACACTTTGCAGTTCACTGTTACACACACACACTAGTGTTCACAGTCACGTCTTCATAGCCAGATACAGAGCACTGAGTCTGGGAACCCCCCATATTGTACATTTAAATATGTCAATAGGAAGATATGTTAAAGCAGCAAACTCAGATACTGAGTTGTCAGTTTGGGAAAAGAAAACTTAGCAGCAGGAGCTAAGATTTGAAACCAATTCGAAGAATATTTTTACTCCTATATTTGGGTTTACACAATTCACATGTGTATAGATTTTTTAAATTATTTTTCTAACTTTGGTTTCAGGTTTTCATTCTGTGATCTTGCTGGAGCTGAACGTGCCAAACGTACCCAAAATGTTGGTGAAAGACTGAAGGAGTCTCAAAATATAAACACTTCTCTGCTAGTTCTTGGAAGATGTCTAATGACAATCAGGTGATGTCATCTACCATATTTCTAAACATATTATGTGTGATGTTTTTGCATTTAATGAAGGAACATGCTACTTAGATTTTGGGTGTCAATAGCTGCTGTGTTTCTCTTACCCCAAGTTCCACATATGACCTTGATATTTTTTAATCTGGTTCTACCGATCATGCCCCCCCCCGTAGATACATGCACTCCATATTTGTGACTGTTATCATAAATATGGAAGGAAAGTTAATACTTATAAGGAAATCTATGGGGGAATTTTTTTTCTCTCTTGAATAAAATAGCTCTTAACCCTTTGACGTGGTCATTTAAATTCCGCGGCCGCGGCTCCTGCGGTAATATATTCAGCCGGCCATTTAAATTTTGCTCGAAAATTATTTATTCATCATTGTTCTTAAATTCTATGAGATAGGAACATGAAACTTTCACTAAAATGATCTTAAAAGGTGGTTTTATAACCTTACCTTATAATATG
>NW_019723314.1:135960-149068 GCF_002891405.2 Cryptotermes secundus | reverse complement strand
CCACAGGAACTTTGCTGCAAGACAGGCATATGTAACGATGAATTGGCGCAGATAAAGTCGTGTCTTATTTATACTCTGTTCTACTGACAACAGGCCAGCGAAAAATCTAACAATCTACAGCAAAACCATCAATTATTATGGGCGTTATAACATAGGTGTGCAGCTGAACGAAACATACACGTCGAACCCCCCCAGACGATTTAAATCCCTGACGAAACATACACGACGAACCACGGCAACGGGTTAATTTAAACATTATAAAAATGTATGATAGTAAAGGATGTAATTACTTGCCATCATTCAGAATAGTGTTTTATTGGGCTAATTATAAATAAAGTGGCCTGGTGCATAAGGCTGACAACCTTACAGCCATCTTTGAGCCGATTATCTAGATAGTGTGGGAGCCTCGACGTATCACATCCCTATGGGCCTTCATGGCCTGTTACAGGGATAGCTTTACTTTTTTTATAAATAAAGTGGCAATATTCACAAAATATACTAAAATATTAATTTTTAGAATTTGAACTGTCATGACAGCCTAAGGAATGATTTCTCTGCAGCCTTTCATGAAATTTATCTTTGTGCTTTATAAATTTATATATTATATGTTAAAAAAAGGCTTTTATTGACTACAGACTTACAATACATAGAAATTAACGAAGATGTGAGAATTTCATCATTTGATAAAGAATATATATACTAATATACTAAAATCAGAGGTCGTCAGTATAATAGAAAATATTGTCACGTGACAAATAACTTCACATAGCCTTTGGATTCAACGAGTATTTATTGAACTCATTCATCCACACTTACGTAAAGTCTGGAATACAATTACTATCACTTTCAGTATCATAACTACTGCCTCAACTTCAGTACTTCTACTGCGGCTCCGACCTCTCAACTGTCCTTGGCCATGGCTGGATCTTGACTGTCTCGTTCATACTTGTCTTCAGCTATATATCGGCGAATGCTGGATTTCAATATATAGGGGTCTTTTGAACCACTTAGAGGACACCATCTTCAACCATCCGGTTTCACGTGTCCTACGCTCATTACCGCGGAAGTGTGTTATTCCCGCTGGTTCAACAACTTGTTGCCACGGTTCTCCCTAGACAACAGTCTGTTGGTATTCGACTTGTCGCTGTGGGAACTCAACAGTTTCCATTGTATCCGTTGCTGAGCAATGGACGACATATAACATGTTACAATATAATAGAGAATGACCCAGAAATTACAGAAACTAATCAAAAAGAAATAGACATATGAAAAACAATAATATAATAAATTTACTTTCAATTCAACCAACAATATTACAAACAGAATGATTTGCAATGGGTGCTCTTACTTCTGCTATATTAGCCAAAATATATCCAATATATGGAGCGTAAATAACTGTACCCAATCTTGAAGGAAAACCAGATAATTGGGTAATTTAGATATGTGGACATTCTCATAATTTACAACTGAAAGAAAGCAAATATAGATGAAACACACTGAATTCAGTAAATAACCAACCAATACAAAATTTACTGTCAAAGAAGAACAACAGAATTCCATAAATTTCCTGGATCTTATAATACACCGAAAAAGAACAAAACTAGAATATGGGATATATAGGAAACCTACACCTACAGATACCATAATACTGAATGACTCGTGCCACCCATATGAACATAAAATAACAAACACTAACTACTTAATGAGCCGGTCACGGTAGCCGAGCGGTCTAAGGCATGCACTGTCTTCGCTCGCTCGGAAGCCGGGATCGTGGGTTCGAATCCCACTCAGGGCATGGATGTTTGTGTGCGTTTTTCTGTGTTTGTCTATAGGTAGAGGCCTTGCGACAAGCTGATCACTCGCCCAAGGAATCCTACCGTATGTGTAAGATCTAGAAAAACCGAAATGAACGGAGTTCATGGAGATAGGCCTAGGCCCACTGGGGCTGTAGTGCCAAGGGGGGGGGGAACTACTTAATGAACAGAGTGAATACATGTCCAAAAACAAATGAAACAAAGGAATTAATATTATATAAGATGTGTTATATAACAGTGAATATAATACAAACTTAAGCATAAGTCATTCAAAACCCCAAAACAACAAAAATTCGAGTCCACAGCATACAGATACAAAAAAGTGACATATACCAAATGAGACATGAATTTCCCACTAAAATATATAGGGTAAGCAGCCTGAACATTCCAGACCAGACATAAAGAACATATACAGGCAATAAGAAGTCCTATCTGGAAAATAGAAGGCAAAGAGTTGAACTCTATAATAATGAAAATGGTAAATGCTGTTCAGACTGGGGAACTGTCAAATATGGAGTGCCACAGGGCTCGATTTTGGGTCCTTTGTTGTTCCTTTTATATATTAATGACCTGCCGTCAGCATTAAATACTGACAATATTGGGCATTGGGCATTGAAATTGATAAGTGCTTGAATTGGAAGACACAGGTTGAATCATTGTTACCCAGATTGGGAAAGGCATGTTATGCAATATGAATTATGAAACCATACAGTAATGTTACAACACTTAAAATGATATATCATGCATACTTTCATTCACTCATGAGATATGGAATAGTTTTTTGGGGTAATTCGTCAGAGGCCAAGAAGATCTTTCTCTTACAAAAGAAGACTATTAGAATAATAATGGGGATGAAACATAGAGAGTCATGTAGGCCAGCATTTATAAAGTTAAATATATTAACACTGATGTCTCAATATATTTTATCTCTGATGACTTTTATGATAAATAACTTGGAGTATTTTACTTTTAGTTATTCAATTTATGAGAGACCAACAAGACACGAAAGAAATTTACATGTCCTACAATCACATCTCGCAATGAGGCAGAAAGGGGTCCATTGCATGAGTATAAAAATATTTAACAGTCTGCCCGGATATTTATCTAACCTGGTACATGATAAAAAACAGTTTATAAATGAAATAAGAGATGTCCTAATACATAATCCGTCATATACTGTTGATGAATTTTTGCTCTTCTATCGGGATCAACAGCTAAGGAATAGAAGGGGGGTGCATGCTGACTGATGGATGTCCCACAGTAGGCATCAATATAGACATTAAGTGTAAGTGTAAGTTAAGGAAGAAGAATTATTATGTATTGCTAATTGTCTTGTTGGTGTAATTGTATGTGTAACATTGTATTTATTTATTTGAGGTATTCAGTTTAGATTTTAACTATGGTTGAATTGATGTTTCTACGATTTTATCTGTGATTGTCTTGTGACTGTTGTTTGACAAGTTTTATATTCAGTGCCAGTTGCACACTTGTGAATACTCTGAAACGCTGATGTATGTATGTAAGTAATAACAGCAACTCAGGATATTCAAATCATGTATTAAATACAGGACATGCATATAGGAGTATAACACTATGAAAGTAATAAAAATAGAGAAAAAAGGAAAAATCTGAATACACTGGAGAAATACCATATATATATATAAAATGAGTAAAGATGGATTTCAAATGAACAACACATACGTCAACACCCATAAGCTGATATTTGAAGTAATACATGAATTAAACAACAGATAGTGACATGAACACATTATGAAAGAAAGAACCAGTCCAACTCGGCAAACGTGAAAACAAGACACACAGCACAAGACACAACAAGAGAGAACACATCCCACCAACTGAAACACATGGACATCGAGAGGATATATATATTTTAACATAAGCAACAGCGGTTTCCTCACCAAAAATAATAACACCTGATGATGGCCACATTGGTCAGAACATGTAGTGATGGACTTTCAAACTTTTAAAGTTAATAAATTTTATAGAACATAATTTTTCACGTGAGACTAACTAATCAACACTAAGTGAAAAGTGTAACAGGATGCTGCAATATAATATTATTTTGTTCTTACTTTACAGTATTATTTTCTATATTTATGCCTGCAGTAGTAGAAGAAACGGCTTTCATGCCACATTCAAATGTGATACAAATTAATTAATTCATTCATTATTTATTGAATATTTCAGACCATTTTTGTTGTCAGGTTTCTTCCTTATAATTGGTATTTTCTTTGGATCTTATAAAGAAATAGTTTGTTTGTTCTCAGGGATAACCAGATGTGCAGAAGCAAGAAGTTGATTCCATTTAGAGATTCTAAGCTAACAAGACTCTTTCAGGGGGCACTAAATGGAAATGAATGTTTTTCAATGATAGTTAATGTGAACCCCACGTCATTTCTGCGGGAAGAAACTTTCAATGTGCTGATGTTTTCAGCTGTAGCAAAGCAGGTAAATATTTTTATCATTGTTAGTGTATACCTGCATTAGTCATATTCACGGTATAAAAATGTTAAAGTTTAGGCTGATCCACTTGAAACAGAGTTAGTCATGGTTCCCACAAGTTCTCTATTACGGATTTTCAATTATGTGTGCAATCTTCCTTGCATAAGAGATGTTCTAATGTAGCTTGTGTGTCACATATTTCTCAGGGAAAAATATTTCCACCTACTTTCATATCTTTATTTCTTCAAAATTATGCAAATAAGTTTGGAGAAGAATTAGATAAATGTTTTGAATATGCAAGAACAAAATGATCACTAGATTTTATCAAATACTATAGTGATTTAAAAATAACAGCTTCAGGGGAAACTTTACCAATTGCTTTACATGGACGCAGTAGGATCTTCTGAAATATCGGTGACCATCTTCGACTACACGGAATCATAACTCAGAAGGCCACAGTACAAATATTCACTGCTCTGGAAATTTCAAATATATATTAAGCAAAATAAATCTCTACCTGTAAATTATTTATTAATAAGGTTTTATTTTTTATTTCCTTGTAGATAATTCTGCCAGCCAGACATAGGAAGCGTGTTCCCAGATCATCACGTTTCTCTCAGTATATCTCTAAGAGCTCAACTCTAATATCAGATGGCACCTGTGAAGGTATATACTCAGCATAAAGAAAGTCTGGCATGAAGTGAAAAGGAAATTTTTGATTTCTTCCATAAGAAAGAAATAACTTAGTTACTTATGGAGCTGAGCCCTTCTCGAGAAGCCAAATCTGCAGATACTCAAGAATTTCCCAGCATTTTATGGAACCAAAAGGTTCATTACCATGTTCACAAGAGCCCTCCACTGGTCCCTATCCTGAGCCAGATCAATCCAATCCATAGCATCCCATCCTATCTCTCTAAGATCCATTTTAATATTATCCACCCACCTATGCCTTGGTCTTCCCAGTGGTCTCTTTCCTTCTGGCTTTTTGACCGATATCCTATATGCATTTCTCTTCTCCCTCATTTGTGCTACTTCCCTGCCCACCTCATCCTCCTTGACTTGATCATTCTAATTATACTTGGAGAAGAGTACAGGTTATGAAGCTCCTCATTATCCATAAGAAATATTAGGATCATAAAATGATTAAGAAAATACATTGTGATTTTTAGAAATGATGTGAATGTAAAGCTTTGTTCTGTAACTGCCTGTACAACATTTCTTGCGCTGTCTAGGTGCATAAGGAACATCAGTGCAGTGTATGAGCTGTAGGAGTTACAAAATGGTACCAACTCTGCATTAAAGAACCAAGTTGGTCATATGGTTTTGCCATCCTCAAAGTGTTATGAAAGTGCAGCAAGAGTATCAACATGTGTAGGGTGTTCTGAAGCCCTGTCACACTGAAATATCCATAGTAAATGTTAAATGTTCAAGGAAACTGGCTCCATTTTGAAGTGTTTGGTGGAAGTAAACGTAATACTTAAATTGTGGTTCTGCAAGTTATGCAGGCAAAGCCCTCAGAAGTCTGTAAGGCATCAATGGAAGCAGATGTTCCTTGTACAGTCTGCTGATGCAATGTACATACATGAAAATATTTCCATCCCACATTCATCATGTGCAGGCATTTTCAGAACTTTGACATGTGAACAGATGGATACAGACAGACACTTTCTGAGCAGATAATTGTTGACTGACAAGGCTACATTCAGTGTGTCTGACATCATGAATGCACATAACCTGATCATTTCCTACAAGCTTGAGAGAACAAGTCCAAAAGTGAATATCTTATGTGAAGTTAACATGCTAGAAATTATGGGGGCCTTCTTATATATATAGCAATTTGTGGGGGCTCTTATCTGGATATGCCCGCAGTTTCATCCATCTCAACTGCAGGACAGTGATTATAATTGTGTTATAGTCTGGCAGGACAGTACCTTACCATGTTGGTCCCTTAAGATGCATGATTTCCTCTACTGAATTGTCATGACAACAGCATGCATGGAAGTACAATGGACAAGTGAACAGTGCAGTGGTCTCCCTGAAAATAAAAGAAAAATTGCCTGATGATGGCCTATGTGCAGCTAAAACATGTTGTAAAGGGTAGAAACACATGAAAAACTAGAGACATTTAGTAATCTAATAATCACTTTTAGCGTATAAGTTATACTTTTGGCATCTTAATTATATTTTATGATTTTAACATCATAAAATATTAAAAGTTACACTTTTACTGAGAAACATATTCCAGATGTCTTTTATATTTTAAAATATTGTTGCATTATTGATGGGTGCTTTAATAATAAGGATGATCACTCCACATGTTAGCTGCAGAAATCTCTGACTTTCTGATTCATTGAATTTCCTCCTTTCCCACAGCAAGCAATTCATGCTAATATATAAGCTTTCCTATTTAATTTTTGATGTTATCTTTATAGGAGATATATCTACTTCACCACTACCAAGCAGTCGAGATAATCAGCATTTGCACAATCAGATTGAGGTAAAGAAATTTTATTTTAATAATGAAAATGATATTTTAACTTCTAGTGTACAGAATAGTGTCATTCTGTGCAGTTTTTCTAGTCTCATTTTAGATCATTTTATTCTTGGTCCCATTCATTTACATTTTAAGTTGCAGCTTTAACTCGGATAATGTAATCAGTTTCGTAGATTCAAGACGGTAATACTCACTCAGCAGAATCGCAAATTGTTGCCTAACACACACAATATGAAAACATTCTATTACATATTAACAGAGTCAAGATATCAATAAATTATCCAGAAACCCCAATAAGAGCAGGTAGAAGACAACTCGAAAATGAGCAGTTCTGTAATATAACTCTTATAAATAAGATAAATAGAGGCAGAGCAGAAAAGCTTGAAGGAAACAAAACCACATCCCACAAGAGTGGAGTGTTAAACACAAACACAGTACAAAGACATTTACAAACCTCTTAATTTTTAACTTTTAACATGTTTACTAGATTTATTAAGCATCAGAGAATATCTATAGTATGAAAATTGTCAAAAAATTTCTATTCCTAATTTCTTCATTGTCTTTATTCATATATGTAAGTACTTTTATGTATATACTTTTAATTATGTCAGATCCAACCTAATTACCAATTTAATTTTAACTCATAGCTTGCTCAGAACTTGTTGTCTGTTGTGTATCTCTCTCCTGATGCTGAATTCTGATCAGAACATGTATTGAATTAAGAAGGAAAATGAATTTAATGTAAAAACTTCATGTGACTGAAAATTTAACGATTGTTAATAAAATCACAAATGGGAGGCACCATTACAAAAATGTAATTCAAACCATGAAAGAGACTGAGTTAATGAATGCACATAAATTTTAAATAAAAGGGAATGAGCTCCCTTTTGTGACCAAGGACGTACTTGACTTTTCAGAGAAGCTAGATAGACTATGTGTTTTCTGTGGTAGGTCATTTCTATAAATCCCAGTGTAACCTAAGTTTTAATCACAACATACTTTATAAAATGTATATGAATATATAATGAAATGCATCATTAATTTCCTCCATCTTTCACACTCTAAATAGATAAATTGTAGTGGAAACTGAACTCTTATATACACATTTTTCTTATATCTGGTAATTTTTTTATTTATAATGTAATTTAATGACATTTTCAATTTCAATTATCATTATTTGCTAATCAGATAATCAAAGACCTTGTTTTGCAGATCCTTGTAAATAAAGTTGGTGAACTGAAAAAGCAGCTGGCAGCGGAGCATGCAGAAAAACTGTCATTAGAGGCTAAAGTACGGCAAGAGCTATGTGATAAATTCTCCAGTATGATGGTTGAAGCACAAGCAGATTGGAAGTGAGTACCATAATTTGCAGTTATCCACATCAAGCAGTCTCTGCTTGCAGTAAATCTTTTATTTGTGCTGTTGCTGCTTTAATGAATTCACTTTAACATGTGTCTAATTGGGAGGTACGCAGTAGTGTAGTTGGTTGAGGCACTATGCTACAAGCTGGAAGGTCATGGGTTCAAGTCCCGATGAGGTCATTGGATATTTTTCAATTGAACTAATCCTTCCAGCTGCACTATGGCCCTTAGGTTGACTCAGCCTCTAACAGAAATGAGTACCAGGAATATTCTTGAGGGGAATGGGTGGCTGGAGCGTAAGGCTGACAACCTTGCCGTCATCTATGAGCCGTTTGTCTAGAAAATGTGGGAACCTCAACATCTCACAACCCTATGGGTCTCCACAGCATGTTACAGGGATACCTTTACTTTACTTTATGGGTCTTAACTGCTGTTTGTCAGCACTGTTCATTAATTATGGGTCATAAACCTAATAAAGTAAGACCTCACTACTTTGGACTAATTGGGAGTGAACACTTGTCCAAATTAGTGAAAGTCTGAATTATGGAAGTACTACTGCTGAACAGTCTCATCAGTTTTGTTTTACTTGGGACCAGTTGTCCTCTTCTGCTTTTCAGCTTGATCACTAAATGTTCATCCTGTCTTACCACAAATTCCAATGTTCGTGATTTTTTTAATACCATATAAGTTGGTATATTTTGGAATAAGGTACTACATAGTTTCGTATTACCATATTTGCTGTAGTTCTGTTCTTTTGTTCCTGTGAATTTTTTTGGAGCATCATACTGCAAAGTGCTATGATGTTCTACCCTTCTTCTTCTTCCTCTCTCTCTCTTCTTCTTCTCCTCTCTCTCTCTCTCTTTTTAAAGCTCTCGGGTGTTGTGGTTTAGAATTATTACAATTGTGATGGTTCATTGTATTACAAATGTGCGACTTTATAATTATTAGGTCTCGTTTGGAAGACACACAGCATCGGTATGAGCAGATGGGTGACTGGAGAGTGAACAAGTTGCAAGAATACTATGAGCAACAGCTAAAAAGAAAACGGCACTGTGCTGATAATGATTCTGAAGAAGAGAACACAACAATGCAGGCATGTTAACGATCTATGTCAGTGAGTTGCGCAATAGGTATATTCTTGACCCACTGTCATTGACTTCCTCTCCATCTTGTTCTTGGTTGACCAACCTTTCTGATGTAGCATATAATAATGTTTTGCTGGAATACAGTTCCTTGAATTTAGTAACTAATTACACAGTACAGAATCCTTTCTGAGCTGCTAATAGTTACTTAGTAGCTTTACCTTTTATCAGTCTGGTTTTTCTTTATTGCTAGTGTGGTGGGACTAACTCCCTTGTACTGCGGCCACTTCTGGCCTGTTGTACCAGCCCCAGATGATAGGTGAGAGTGATTGTGGAGCAACTGGTGGAATGAAGACTGGCAGGGGAACCAAAGTACTCAGAGAAAATCTGCCCCGGAGCCACTTTGTCCACCACAAATCACGCTTGTNTACTCAGAGAAAATCTGCCCCAGAGCCACTTTGTCCACCACAAATCACGCTTGTCCAGACCCGGGATCGAACCCAGGCCACCGTGGTGGGAAGCCAGCAACTAACTGCTTGAGCTATGGCGCACCCAAATGGGGTTCCTTACTGTACTTGGAACCTGCCACAGAACCATATTATTAGTTCTGTATTAAATTATTATTTAATTTAAGCAAAATGTGTTTCTTTCTTTCTTGAAGTCTTCATTTCTTCTGTAGCCTATTAATCTGTATTTATCAAAGGATTTTAGAAATTTAATTTTTGTTTCTTATGTTTGTGAATAATTTTTGGTATTGTCCAAAGCTTTATGTCTACAGGGCAGTATGGGCATCAAATATTTCATGTCATGTTAAGATTCTTGAAAATGTTCCTCATATCTGTTCAAAAATTATTTTTTCATGTATATCACAGTTAGAATTGTATAACATAGATCTGAGTTGTCTAATTCTTCTTTTATTTTACTTTCTAAAATAAGTTTTACTTGTACTGTATTTCTTTCTTGAAAAATATTTTCATTTTGTAGAATTTAATAATACTATTTAATTATAAGCATACTTTTAAGTTCATTTTCTGAACCTAAGATGTTGTCATTTGTGCATGAAAGGATTACTAATTTTCCGTATTATATTATTTTTCAAGCTTGTCACTGCACTGTATAAATACATATTGTACATATTTAGAAGAAGGCCAGAACCTTGTCATAGTACTTAGTGTGTTATTTCTGCTTGTTCAATAAAGTAGTTTAATCCTTATTTAGAGCTGGGATGAAATCTCTTAGTTGTGTAATTCAAGTTGGGTGCAGTTTCCCTTCTCTCTCAAATCTCCCATAGTTTCTGTTGAATTTTTCTATTTGGGTGTTTTTCTGTGCTTTTATGGATCACAACATATTTTTCAACTCGAGACATGTTGTAATTGTTCTGTTGCAGACCTTCACTGGTGCATATTAAATCTACTTGCTGTGCCCTACTACATCACGTGAACATATGAACACACAAACATGTGTGAACATATGCGCTCGCACGTGCACACGCACACACACACTTTAGTCTACTGAAATATTCCCCGTATATTTTGTGAATGATCAAGGTTTGTCCTTTCAAACTTCCAATAAATGTACCTTCCTGGAAGCACAGTACAGAAGTTACATAAACAAAAAATAACGTATCTTTACATGCACTCTTTCTATTACTTTCCTATATTTCTTTATGGTTCTCTTAGTTACAGGTAATTTCAAATTGTTTTTCACTCTATTCTTAGGAAGCAACACATTTTCTAATATATACATGTTTATGTTTAATCCATATCATTTTGTAGGACAAGTTTTGCTGTATTTTTAGATATGTTCCTTGAATTCATTGCATGAAGTAAATGGGTACTGGGGTACTGATAGATAAACCTGTTGTATCAATTTTTATTAGGACATTGATGCAGAAGTGGCATGCTTACAAGAGAAGCTTCTTGTATCAGATGAATTACTCAAGGCATCACAGAAGGAATGCAGTGAGCTCTCGAGCAAATACTCCAAGCTGATGTTTGAACTGGCTCAGTGCAAGTTATCTCTGAAAAACAGTGAGAAACTTAAAGAGGTAACATTACATAATTCTTCATTTTCTACATATTGCGTAACAGATTAATGCAGTCCTATGCCTCCCTTTTTCCAGCTTTTAGATTCTTGTTTAGAGATGTGTGGTAGACTTCCTTGAACAGGGAATCAGTCCATTGCGGGGCCTCTTCCTTCGTAAGACAACACAAATGCAAGGATACAGGCATATGAGACAGCAGACATGTGATTATCTGGCTGTAGGGTAAACTACTCTGTGATGACTGTCACAAGCAGCTACAAAGTCAAGGTCTGATTACATGTTTTCCTTTCTTTTCTCATTTCCTTCCCACAGTCATCACCAGGTGTGTATCAACAACCACAACACCTCACTGGCCTGGGGTAATCATTAGTTGGCCACATCCATAGCCCAAATGGAATTCGAACCCATGATGCCAGTGTTCAAGCAGTAGAAGACTGCTCAGCCACTGTGACTGGGAACACTGTATATTCATTAGCATTAAAAATCAGTACTGTATTAATGGCTGTGCTTAAAAGATAGCTACTCTTTCTGTCTTGCCTTTCACACAACTCCCACCCTCCACACATGCACACACTTGCTTGGGAAAAGGAAACTTAACTGCAGAAATGAAGAGACATACAAGTGTCCTGTAAGTCTGAAATTATGTACAGAATGTAACTTTTGATACAGCTCTTAATAATATGTTTACTGTTCACACAAGCACAAATATTGCCAGTCCAAGAGTACTGTGGACTTGTTTGTGCTGTGATCTCATTGCCTGTAGTGACAGTTCACTCTTAAAGATGGCAGATACTGCTTACTTTCACTACATACATCTTGGCTTTCAGATGGCAAGAAGTAAATGTAAAAATTGAGAGATGTAATGTAAGGGGGAGTGTTTTGGCCAGTTGTCCTCACATTCTAACCCAGCATTGAGGGAACTGTTCATGCAGCCATTCTCTGACTGCATGAGCAGGACTCATTTCAAGATGTATGGGACACTCTGTAGTTTCAATTTGGTATGGGATATTTGTTTCATATGGTGAGAATTACATCATTTGCAGCAGTGCAAAACTTTGAGGTTATTTCTGGCAGCTCTAAGGCTGCAGGAATTAGAAGCCTTGTTTACAATTATCGTCCCCAGGATAGCATGTTTTTGTGTGTATGATGTTTGACAGGAGCATTATTTTGTATATTGCAGGCTGCCCAAGCTGCTTGTGAAGGAGACAGAAGTGTTCTAATCAAGGAGCTTGAAAGTCAACTGGCAGCAATGAGGGAAGAGCTCTGTAAAAAACAGGACAAAATTCAGGTAAACTACAATGAAATTATGTACAAGGAGTTCATTCTTCAAGATAATTGTGCCCTTTAGTTCTGGTAATATGTCTAAAGAAGTTTCCCTGCATGAAAATTAAATTAGTCTTTATCCTCCTCCTTTTCTTCCTTAAATTTGTTGATTTTAATTTCTCCCTGTTTTCATATGTACAGTCAACTCTCGATTATCCGGGGGCGGATTAACCGGTTTGCGGCTTAACCGGGGTTTTTTTTTTAAGTTTATATGTTGTTTAATATTCATTCACTTTTGTTTCACATGGTGAGTTTAACACTATTTTCGCACTAGTGTGAACCGAGCTCTGCATTATTTCGTCCCGTTATGCGAACACAATGTTCTAGGGTGGGGGTGAAAGAATGCAAGAATTTTTGGAAAGTTTCAAGGACAAATACACCGCCCCAGGTTATTTAACGGTACCATCTCAGTGTGAGAGTGCATTGTGAAAGTAAGTATCAGTTTCTTAATATAGATCTTCAAGTGCGTTAGCAAAATGTCGGGGTTTAAAAGGAAGCGTGTTGTGTTAAGTATTCAACAGAAACTT